>NC_084748.1:35519548-35529548 GCF_033978785.1 Entelurus aequoreus | reverse complement strand
AAAAATCATTAAATTTGCATGCAAACCTAACATGGGGCTTTTGGGTATGGTGCCACTTGTCGTTCTTGCTAGTGTGGGTGTGGAAAGTAGAAGAAGATGAGGGCGTGGCTTACTGGCTGGTCTGCTTGTTAAATTGTCGCCAATTTTTTTTTTTTTTTTTTGCAGAGACCATGAATTTCTAGTTTGTACATTGTATAATGTAAAGCATGGTGTACTGGTTACTGTATTGATTCAAGTAAAAGAGCTCCAAAGGCATCAATGCCTCAATGCGTGGTGTGAAGGTCACTGCTGTATATCTATATGCATATATCTGTCTATTCAGACTGTCTCCATGGTGACAGCCGGTAGTGAACACAAAAAAACATTTAAATATGGCGGTCTGCACCAGTATGCATCAAAAATAACATCAGATTGGTGATAATAATAAGTAAAACTAAGTTTAATCAAGGGATTATTATTCAAATCCAGCCAGGAAGAAGAAGCTGTTGTAGCGTGCATACACACTCTGCATCACCAGATGTTCTCTTGGCAAGCACTGCCTGGATTTACACATCCTTTTTAAATTTAAAGTGTTATCTTGTTCATGGATTTAATTCACAACTGTTAGTAAAACTTAATGTTCTACAATTTCCACACAACGGGAAAAAAAGGCGTGATGGCAAAGTCCGCCTCTTTCGTAATGAGTCCGTATTCATTCCAGACTTACGCACTTGTGCCTGATTTAGACGTGGGAGAATACGAATAAGAGTTTTTAAAAAACCACTTGGAATATGGCCCGTAAGTAATAATTTTGAGACCATTAGGTGTCACCAAGAAAGGGCATCTCTATCCTCCTTCAAAACCGCAATAAAAGTTCACCTCCAGGCAGCTACAACCCTAAACTAACACCCTCCCCGGATTGCTAATAATCAAATGTAAACAATCAAATGCAGATACTTTTTCTTTTTCTTATGCCTTCTGATCTCTCTCTCTCTCTCTCTCTCTCTCTCTCTCTCTCTCTCTCTCTCTCTCTCTCTCTCTCTCTCTCTTTCTCTATATGTCCACTACTTGATGTCCATATCCTCCCCCCGCCCCCTCCACACCCCTTATTGTAAATAATGTAAATAATTCAATGTGATTATCTTATGTGATGACTGTATTATGATGATAGTATATATGATAGTATATATCTGTATCATGAATCAATTTAAGTGGACCCCGACTTAAACAAGTTGAAAAACGTATTCGGGTGTTACCATTTAGTGGTCAATTGTACGGAATATGTACTTCACTGTGCAACCTACTAATAAAAGTCTCAATCAATCAATCAAACCACTCCACTTCAACTTAAAGACAGCCTAAGTCCAGTCCAGCCAGTCAACAATAAATAGGTTAGTGTTTTTCACACTTACCATTGTTCTGTTGGACTAATTTCACTTGATCAAACCTTTTCAAACATCCCACACAATAAAATAATAAAATGATGCGTGATTTGTGCAGAGTGGTATCCACCAGTACTTAAGGCTCCAATATTGGTATCGTATCGGAAGTGAAAAAGTTGTATCGGGACAACATCAGATTGTATTATTATAATATTATATGTTGGCCCTACGATGAGGTGGCGACTTGTCCAGGGTGTACCCCGCCTTCCGCCCGATGGTAGCTGAGATAGGCTCCAGCGCCCCCCGCGACCCCGAAGGCAATAAGCGGTAGAATATGGATGGATGGATGGATATTATAGTGTGTGGTAATGTGTGTGTGTGTGTGTGTGTGTGTGTGTGTGTGTGTGTGTGTGTGTGTGTGTGTGTGTGTGTGTGTGTGTGTGTGTGTGTGTGTGTGTGTGTGTGTGCATGCGTGCGTGTGCGTGTGTGTGTGTGTGTGTATGTTTGTTTGTATATATATATATATAATATATAAAGAATATATATAAATAAATACACATTTTTACACACACATACAGTTTATACATACATATATACATTTCACATATATACACAAGGTTTAGTTATATAGTCGCGGTTTCTGTGGTTTATCCGTTATACAGTGCTCAATACAGGGGTAGAGCAGAATATACGTTAGGTCAGGAAAAAACACAGAGGCTATATCATCCCTACAAGCCTGTTTCGCAGGTTTCCCTAGTCGTCAGGGGATTTTATTGAACAAATTCAATACAATTCAATTCAGTCAGGGGATTCTATTGATCAAATTCAATAAAATCCCCTGACGAGCAGGGAAACAGGCTTGTAGGGATGATATAGCCTCTGTGTTTTTTCCTGACCTAACGTATACACATACATATATATATATATACATACACACATATATACATACATACATACACATATATACACATACATATATACATACATAACACACACACACATATACACTTACATATATATATACACACACAGAGATATATACATACTCATTTATTCACAAAAATGTTTCAACATTTTGACATATTACATGGAAGGTTTGGTTGGATATCCTGCATGATAGTACGTTGTAAATACATTTGCTTTAATAAACACCCTCCAAGCAGACCAAACACCAGCTGCTTACATATATATATATATATATATATACACACACACACACACACACACAGACACACACATATATATATATAAATATATTTATATATATATATATATATATATATATATATATATATATATATATATATATATATATATATCTATATATACATTTCACACATACATATGATTTATATGTATATGATATATATATAATATGTACACGTATATTAACAACAGCTTTGTGAATAAATGTGCACGTTCATGTGGTGGTGGGGCTTGGGGGTGGGGGTTGGGGGGTGTCTCTAACTGTCTGACACCTGCAGCTCTTCATACTCAAAATGCAAATCCAGGCTCACACGTGCACCCTCACTGACCCCCTCTCTCAAACCGAGAGATCTTATCGGGCAACAACGTTTTTTTTTTTCTTTCTTTTTAGCCCCCAAATCTGGATCACACGCACATCATGTGACTAAAATATTGTCAGTGATCCTTTACAAACCTACACTTTATAAATGCTGCAAGGATATTTGTTTGTATAATCATATTTGCACGACACTCATAGAAAACTAGTCAGGTTCATCCCAGAGATACAATATTATAATATAAAGTGTAGTGACTACTATCAGTTTATGCCGGGAGAGTAAAAACAAGTCACTTTGTTGAGCAGAAAAGCGAGCAGGTGCAAGCATCTGCCGGCCCGAGGAGCTCACGTGAGCGAGACGCTTCATCCCCAACCAGCAGCTTCTGTGTCTGCCAGCTGAGCTTGACCTCTGACCCCCAGGAGTGATGTTTAAGGGGGGGGGGGCAACTGAGAGATTTTCTCCTCTGTGGACTTTGGCAAAGTGTTGTGTTATTTTTAGTAATTTGTGTTGAGTAAAAGCACGTTTGATTGTGTAAACCAGTGGGCTGTATTATATAACCTAAATTGTGTTTAAAAAAAAAAAAAAAAGAGTTATATATTTAATAATTTTCTGTGCCATTTTGCTCTATTTCTCCCAATTTTAATGTTTTTTTCTTTTCTTCAACATCCAATAAATAAATAAAAAACGGCTGCGGGTTACTGAGTGCGCAATTTTTTATTTAAACTTTTATTAACTTACTGTATGTTTGTGTGCCTCTCAACTCTTTAGTGCCCCCCACTGACTGGTTAAGAAAGTACAAGACAGTGATGACTTGTTTCAGTTTGATGGCATGACGTTAAAAAATGTACAACACAAAGCATTTAACGGCAAATATTTAATGTATTTTTAATACCATGGACAGTCATTGTAAGTCCGGTAAGGGATTTATTACAGTTAATCGCTGAAAAAAATAACATGTTCAAATAAACTGGGCGTCTTTTTATATTCAAATGTGTACATATACATTTTAACACATAATTATTAGAATCATGTCACTTTTCTAACAGTGTCAATGAAAAGAATTATTCGCTTTGAATAAATGCTCCTTTCCTACAGCTCTGAATATTAGACTGGGCTGGTGTACCTAATTAAGTGGCCCGTGAGTGCGGTCGAACAGCGTCCCCATGTGCTAGTAACGCGATGTTGACAATATTTTTCAAATTCCAGCAGAAGTGTACAGAATTGAGATCGAATTAAAAAAGTCAAAAGTAAATAATGGGGGTATAAATGGAAACAAAATAGAAAAATATGACAATAAGAATAAAAATAAAAAGCAACGATGAGAATAAAAATTTAACATTAAAATAAGAATATAACAAGAGAAACTAGGCAGTAGTGACCATGTTATGAAAAAGTATTGCACTGTTATTGTTTTGCATCCCCTGTCATTAGTACATCCTATACATATGCATGTATATACAATAGAATGTAAAAGGGACAAGCGGTAGCAAAAATGGATGGATGGATGTATGTATATATACATGTATATGTGTGTATACACACACACACACACACACACACACAAACACACCACACATATACATACATACATATATATATATATATATATATATATATATATATATATATATATATATATATATATATATATATATATATATATATATATATATATATATATATATATATATATATATATATATATATATATATATATATATATATATATATTATATTTATACAAATACACACTGTATACATATATATGCACTTTATATATATATATATATATATATATATATATATATATATATATATATATATATTTAATACAAATACACACTGTGTGGTGTGTTTGTGTGTGTGTGTGTATATACACACATATATACATCCATCCATTCATCCATTTTTGCTACCGCTTGTCCCTTTTACATTGTATTGTACATACATACATATGTATGTGTATGTATATATGTATGTTTTGTGTAGGCTTGTATGTATGTATATGTATATATATATATATATATGTATATATACATATATATATATATGTATATATACATATATGTATACATACTTGAATGTTTATATATGATATTTATACAAATACACACTGTATATATATTTATATGTAATGTATATACAAATACACACTGTGTGTGTGTGTGTGTGTGTGTGTGTGTGTGTGTGTGTGTGTGTGTGTGTGTGTGTGTGTGTGTGTGTGTGTGTGTGTGTGTGTGTGTGTGTGTGTGTGTGTGTGTGTGTGTGTGTGTGTGTGTGTGTACATATATATGTATATACACATTGTATTGTATATACATACATATGTATGTATGTGTAGGCATATATATATATATATATATATATATATATATATATATATATATATATATATATATATATATATATATATATATATATATATATATATATATATATAATATACAATATATATATATATATATATATATATATATATATATATATATATATATAATATACAATATATATATATATATATATATATATATATATATATATATATATATATATATATATATATATATATATATATATAATATACAATATACAAATATATACATTGATGTATACATACCTAAATGTGTACACATATATACAATGTGTACACATATATACACATAGGTCTACACATACATACATATGTATATACATATATACACGTACAGTATACTAAGTAAAATAAGAACATTTATTTTAATTTTTTTCCACTAATTTGATTAAAATTAGATGTTTTTAAATAATTCAAATTTTACTAGTTTTTTTGTTATTTTTCATTTACTAAGTGTTTAATATTATTTTAGAACGATGTATCTTTTTTAGAATTAATACCAAAAAGGGACAAGCGGTAGAAAATGCATGGATGGATCAACAAATATGAAGTAAAATAATTTAGATAAGTTACTAGTTGGAAAATATGCATGGAATTGATGATATGTGCTCAAAATAGTCATTTGCCTAACATGATCCTCCTGCTTTATAATAAAGTCAACATCTCCCCTCCAGTTGTCAAAAAGCATGATTGTCTATTTGACTCTGAAGGTTGGACATAAAAGTGTTTGATTCAACCCAACACGCACGTGTCCTTTAAACGTCCCCGGCGTGCACGCGCCCCGAAACTTCCTCGTTGAACTTTGACCTCGGATATTATATCCAGCCTCGCTTGGCGGTTCGACCAGCAGCACATCCATCAGGGCCAATTCTCGCGATATAATCAGGCGGGTATAATTAGGACGCGCGTCTTCCTCAGCTTTCCCGGGAGGATCCGTGCTCGAGTGTGGACAGCAGCAGCCATGTCGGACGCGGTGGTCAGTTTCTTGAAGGACTTCTTGGCCGGCGGCATCGCCGCTGCCATCTCCAAAACAGCCGTGGCTCCCATTGAGAGAGTCAAACTCTTGCTGCAGGTAAAACACGCATCGAAAGTACCAAACATAATAATAATAAAAGACGGTATTTGCTTCAGCGACCTTGCGTAATTTGCGCGTAAAGGATTGCGCACGGAGGCTCAGCCTCAGTGAATGCGCGCAGAGCGCAATTTGGTTTTACGCACAGCATTGTTGGCGCTCACGATGCCACGTGACATTAAAAAAGAGGCCTCAAGGCCGTGAAAAATAGTGAGTAATGAGCCAAAGTGTGTGTAGTACTCTATTAGTAATGCAGTAATACGCAGTGATGTGCTAAATTTAACTTGGGCGTGTAACTTTGCACGCAGACTGCTCTCAAGTGACAGTCGGTGCTGCACACTTGACCACTCGGGCAGAAAGGGTGCGACAGGAAGTGGAAAAACCTAGAAAATAAATGTTTGGAGGTTTTGGATTTGGGTCTAGTTGTGAGGTCAGAGGTCACTCTAGTCCAGGGATGTCAAAGTGGTTTTCATTGAGGGCCACATGGCAGTTATGGGCGCTTGTAACTAGAGATGTAAATGCTTTAAAAATGTAATATCGGAAATTATCTGTATCATTTTTTTTTATTATCGGTATCGTTTTTTAAATTTTTTTTTTATTAAATCAACATAAAAAACACAAGATACACTTACAATTAGTACATCAACCCAAAAAACCTCCCTCCCCCATTTACACTCATTCACACAAAAGGGTTGTTTCTTTGTTATTAATATTCTGGTTCCTACATTATATATCAATATATATCAATACAGTCTGCAAGGGATACAGTCCGTAAGCACACATGATTGTGCGTGCTGCTGGTCCACTAATAGTACTAACCTTTAACAGTTAATTTTACTCATTTTCATTAATTACTAGTTTCTATGTAACTGTTTTTAAATTGCTTTACTTTCTTTTTTATTCAAGAAAATGTTTTTAATTTATTTATCTTATTTTATTAATTTTTTAAAAAGGACCTTATCTTCACCATACCTGGTTGTCCAAATTAGGCATAATAATTTCTTAATTACACGACTGTATATAGCGGTATCGGTTGATATCGGTATCGGTAATTAAGACTTGGACAATATCGGAATATCGGATATCGGCAAAAAGCCATTATCGGACATCCCTACTTGTAACAGTGAATAATGTATGAATTTCCCTCTGGATTTCATTAATAATTATATCAATTGTTTTAAGTAGACTGTCCATTTTACAGTAAAACACAATTTTACTGTAAAATACAGTGTTTGTTTTGTTTTGTCACTGTTTTTTTGGGTGGGGTGTTTACGGAAAAAGCTTGCAACTTAGTTGCCATAATTTTTGTGTTAAATTTACATCGGTTTTTTAAGACATTCTATTTTTTAATGGAAAAACAGTACAAGTTCTTTTTGGATTCTGGCAACTTAGCTGCCAGTTTTTCTATTGTAAAAACAAATGTGCCGTCTTTCCATCTGGGGCCGGATCAGGCCCACAAACAGGTTTTATCCGGCCCGCGGGATGAGTTTGCTAAGAATAAAATTTAGACAACATTTTTAAATGAAATAAACCGCTGTTCTAAATGTGTCCACTAGATGTCGCAATAGCAATTCTATGTGTCTTTGTAGATGATGCTACATATGTAAAAAATAAAAAAAAACACATGATGCTAGTGCACTAGTCAAGGAAAATGAGCAAACTACATAAATACTATTCTTTTTTTATCTTGACAGATTGAAAATTAACACCAATGAGTTGACTGATAAACATTATCACATAATTTATTCAGAAAGTATAAATAACGACAAATAAAAACAGAATACTATTAACTGCAACATGTAAGTGTAAAAAAAACCCCAACAACAACATTATGATTTGTACATTTTCAGAATGTGCTTGTTCGATTTTTAAACAAAGACAACAATCTGAACTTGTCTTTATTTTTAAGTTATCGTGCCGTGATTTTACCAGTCCGGCCCACTTGGGAGTAGATTTTTCTCCATGTGGCCCCCTATCTAAAATGAGTTTGACACCCCTGATTTACAGTAATACACTGTTAAAAACAACAGCCGTACATTTTACAGTCAAAAACTGGCAGCTCAGTCAACAGAATTTTAACTAAAAAAACAGTAGTAGTTTTTTTCAATTTACAGTAATATGCTGTAAAGAACAACATAAAATGTATTGTCATTTTTATTAATTTGATAGGTAGTTTGCTGTAAAGTCGAGTATTTGTATTTATTTTTATTTAGACAAAAAATGTTTGGAAAGTATGATAATATAGTGTCATATTTGTTGCGATAATGGATACTATTAAAGTTTAAAATATATGCAATTTCATATATATATATATATATATATATATATATATATATATATATATATATATATATATATATATATATATATATATATATATATATATATATATATATATGAAGGTTTTTACATGCTTTTTAAAAAGCTTGTTTCAACAAAATTAAGTCTTTTTGTAGTGCATGTAAACATACTGGGTGTGTGTATGTGTGACGGGGGCCTTTTGAGAGTCTAATAATAATAATAACAATAACAACAAATAATTATAATTGAAGACCAAAATGAGGCCACACAAAGACTAGTGACCCATGGTGTACAAATGTCCTCTGATTTAGCTCCAGGAGCTTGTTTGTGTGTGTGTGGAGGGGGGCGTGGCCTGCGGGCCTGCCGTGTAACGGGGTGTGCAAGGACCCGCCTCGAAGACAGCGACAGGTGAGTAGATGGCCCAGGTGGGCCTTGTTATCTAATCACCTGTCGCCTTTATTAGCAGCAGCCGGCACGAGACACGGGGTTGGAGTTGGGAGCTGGAGAGAGAGCGAGAGACACTCACCTAAAACAGACTGCTGAAAAGCAATCCAGACCGTTGTGGCAAAATAAAAAAGACTGTATTCAAACTGTCTCATGGCCTCACGGAAGATCTTTTTACAGTGTGCTAATTCTGCACTTCCTGTGTGTTCAGGTGCAACATGCCAGCAAGCAGATCACGGCTGAGATGCAGTACAAGGGCATCATGGACTGTGTGGTCAGGATCCCGAAGGAGCAGGGCTTTCTCGCCTTCTGGCGAGGAAACCTGGCCAACGTGATCCGCTACTTCCCCACTCAGGCCCTCAACTTTGCCTTCAAGGACAAGTACAAGAAGGTGTTCCTGGGCGGCGTGGATCAGAAAACGCAGTTCTGGCGCTACTTCGCCGGCAACCTGGCGTCCGGCGGCGCGGCCGGCGCCACCTCGCTGTGCTTCGTCTACCCTCTGGACTTCGCCAGAACCCGACTCGCCGCCGACATCGGGAAGGGGACGGCCGAGAGAGAGTTCACCGGGCTGGGAAACTGCCTTAGTAAGATCTACAAGGCGGACGGCCTCAGGGGTCTGTACCTGGGCTTCAACGTGTCCGTGCAGGGCATCATCATCTACAGGGCCGCCTACTTTGGCTGCTTCGACACAGCTAAAGGTGAGTGCCACTACTCAGCCCTTTGAGACACTAGTGATTTAGGGCTATATAAATAAACATTGATTGATTGATTGATACTCACTCAAGTGACTCTTTTACACTCATACATTTCTGCCTTAGCCCCCCAAAGTCAGTCTAGATAGTCCCCGTTATGATCTTACAGGAAAAGTGTGCATGTGTGTAGACGACCACAATGGTCCCCACTTGACATCCTTAGCGCTTTCCAGCTA
>NC_084748.1:35509548-35512048 GCF_033978785.1 Entelurus aequoreus | reverse complement strand
CATTAAAAACGATACTTAGTTGACAGTAAAAAGTCGTCGTCGCAATTGTTGGATATGACTTTAAAACATAACCAAGCATGCATCAATATAGCTCTTGTCTCAAAGTAGGTGTACTGTCACTACGGCGTGCCAGCAATCGGAGGGTTGCTGGTTACTGGGGTTCAATCCCCACCTTCTACCATCCTAGTCATGTCCGTTGTGTCCTTGGGCAAGACACTTCACCCTTGCTCCTGATGGCTGCTGGTTAGCGCCTTGCATGGCAGCTCCCGCCATCAGTGTGTGAATGTGTGTGTGAATGGGTGAATGTGGAAATACTGTCAAAGCGCTTTGAGTACCTCGAAGGTAGAAAAGTGCTATACAAGTATAACCCATTTATCATTTATCATTTACTACCTGTCACATCACGCTGTGACTTATTTGGAGTTTTTTGCTGTTTTCCTGTGTGTAGTGTTTTAGTTCTTGTCTTGCACTCCTATTTTGGTGGCTTTTTGTCTTTTTTTGGTATTTTGCTGTAGCAGTTTCATGTCTTCTTTTTGCGCGATATTTGATATTTTGAGCGCATCTACTTTGTTTTAGCAATCAAGGATATTTCAGTTGTTTTTATCCTTCCTTGTGGGGACATTGTTGATTGTCATGTCATGTTCGGATGTACATTGTGGACGCCGTCTTTGCTCCACAGTAAGTCTTTGCTGTCGTCCAGCATTCTGTTTTTTTCTTTGTAGCCAGTTCAGTTTTAGTTTCGTTCTGCATAGCCTTCCCTAAGCTTCAATACCTTTTCTTAGGGGCACTCATTTTTTGTTTATTTTTGGTTTAAGCGATTATACACCTTTTTACCTGCACGCTGCCTCCCGCTGTTTCCGACATCTACAAAGCAATTAGCTACCGGCTGCCACCTACTGATATGGAAGAGTATTACACGGTTACTCTGCCGAGCTCTAGACAGCACCGACACTCAACAACAACACATAATTTGCAGACTATAATTACTGGTTTGCAAAAAATATTTTTAACCCAAATAGGTGAAATTAGATAATCTCCCACGGCACACCAGACTGTATCTCACGGAACACTAGTGTGCCGCGGCACAGTGGTTGAAAAACACTGCCCTATTGGATACAATTCTAATACAATTTGTCTGAGCGATATCTGTCCCTAGTAGCTTTCAACACGGCGATTTACAACATATATCACAATGTATGAATATGCGATGAGGTGTCTGCTTCCAGGCGTGGAATCTTACTCTGCCTTCTCCTTACTGGAATCCGACTTCATATCTGGTGTGGTCCTTCAGACTCTCGGCAAAGAAGCCACGTCAACAGTAGCAAGAATGTGGCCGATAAGAGTGAACGTGCGTGTGCTTGAACTTGGACCCAGTTCCAACTGGAACTTAGAGCAGTGTTTTTCAACCACTGTACCGATACAGCAAACCAGTAATTATAGTCTGCAAATTATGTGTTGTTGTTGTTGTGTGTCGGTGCTGTCTAGAGCTTGGCAGAGTAACCGTGTAATACTCTTCCACATCAGTAGGTGGCAGCAGGTAGCTAATTGCTTTGTAGATGTCGGAAGCAGGTAAAAAGGTGTCTAATGCTTAAACAAAAAATAAACAAAAGGTGAGTGCCCCTAAGAAAAGGCATTGAAGCGTAGGGAAGGCTATGCAGAACGAAACTAAAACTGAACTGGCTACAAAGTAAACAAAAACAGAATGCTGGACGACAGCAAAGACTTACTGTGGAGCAAAGACGGCGTCCACAATGTACATCCGAACATGACATGACATGACAGTCAACAATGTCCCCACAAAGAAGGATAAAAACAACTGGAATATTCTTGATTGCTAAAACATAGTAGATGCGGGAAATATCGCTCAAAGGAAGACATGAAACTGCTGCAGGAAAATACCAAAAAAAGAGAAAAGCCACCAAAATAGGAGCGCAAGACAAGAACCAAAACACTACACACAGGAAAACAGCAAAAAATGGCGTGATGTGACAGGTGGTGACAGTAGACCTACTTTGAGACAAGAGCTATATTGATACATAGTTGGTTATGGTTTAAAGTCATATCCAACAATTGCGACTTTTTACTGTCAACTGAGTTTCGTTTTTTTAATGATTTCTGCTGGTGGTGTGCCTCCAGATATTTTCAACGCAAAAAATGTGCCTTGGCTCAAAAAAGGTTGAAAAACTCTGACTTAGAGGATATGATTAGTTGCACGGTCTATTCCAAGCATGTATATATTAAACATTTATTAATCACTTCATTATCTTAATTATATCCCAACAGTGGTATGTTGTATAAAATATATTAAAACCAGATGAAAAAAAAAGCTCACCTTGGCTGCTGACATGGAAACGTGCAGCGAGTAAGCGCCCTTTATTGTCTATGGGGCAAATGATCAGGGTGACTCAACGGCGCCTCTGCAGGTTGTGTCCAGTAATGCACGCCGTGTGACCACATTTGCTCCAAGAATCAACCAACATCTGATGGATTGTTTCACCAA
>NC_084748.1:35432048-35504548 GCF_033978785.1 Entelurus aequoreus | reverse complement strand
ACAACTGTTAGTCACTCACTGGAATGAGTAGAATTGGTTATTGTGTACTGTGTTGGACTGGATGTTTATTTTGCACATTTTAAAAGCAATACTTAATGTTTACAGTGCTCCAGAATATTTAGATTGGCTGTGTAGGCCAATAACATCCAATACAAAAAAGTGTAAAACGAAATATTCTGTAACAACAGTGTAAAGATTTCAACAAAAGTGAAAGTATTGCTTATTTGCTAAAATGTGCAAAAATAAAGATAAACACCCAATACAAAAAAGTGCCAATCTTTATTTTTGCACATTTTAGCAAATAAGCAATACTTTCCCTTTTGTTGAAATGTTTACACTGTTACAGAATATTTCGTTTTACACTTCTTTGTATTGGATGTTTATCTTTATTTGTGCACATTTTAAAGCAAAATAAGCAATACTTTTACTTTTGAAATGCTTACACTATTGCAGAATATTAAGATTTGCACTGGATGTTGACTTTTATATTTGCACATTAAAAAGCAAATAAGGTACTTTTAATTTTGTTAAAGGTTAAAAGTTTTAAATGTTTACATTGTTACAGAATATTTAGTCATGTTGTTGTCAATGTTGACTGAGTGTCCATACTTCTTTTTTTTGTAAATAAAAGCCATGCCTTTTGAAAAAACTGGCCTACATTTATTTTTTCATCTTCATTTTGAATAAAAAAATAATCGGTAAAAGGAAAAATAATCTATAGATTAATCGAAAAAATAATCTATAGATTAACCGATTAATCGAAAAAAATAATCTATAGATTATTTAATCGATAGAAAAATAATCGTTAGCTGCAGCCTTACACAAAACACTTCTGAAATTTAAAATGAAATAACACTGCATACAATTTTTTTTGCTTTGTGCTATGTATAAACCAGACACGCGGCCCGCGAGACGTTATTTCGCGAGATTTATGTGAATGGCGCTTGACAGCGTCATACTTGTCAAACCTCACGATTTTTCAGAGACTTCGGAGATTCAGGGCAACTATTTTAATCGGATGTCTGCTGATTTTCACCCAAACAACAATAATAAGGGCGTGCCATGACGGGACTGTCTTTAGCGCCCTCTACAGCCTGTATAAACAGCGTGCTAGCCAAGTTACATGTTGTATGAGGCTTCTGCAGACACACATAAATAACTGCAAGGCATACTTGGTCAACAGCCATACAGGTTACACTGAGGGTGGCCTTATAAAACTGTAACACTCTTACTAATACGTGCCACACTGTGAACCCACACCAAAAAAGAATGACAAACACATTTCTGGAGAACATCCGCACCGTAACACAACATAAACACAACAGAACAAATACCCAGAATCCCGTGCATCCCTAACTCTTCCTACATCATACACCCCAGCTACCACCATACCCTGCCCCCCAAACATATATATATTATATATACACACACACATACATATACATATACATATACATATATATATATATATATATATATATTAGGGCTGCAACAACTAATCGATTAAATCGATTATAAAAATAGTTGGCGATTAATGTAGTCATCGATTCGTTGGATCTATGCTATGCGCATGCTCAGAGGCAATTTTTTATATTTTTTATAAACCTTTACTTATAAACTGCAACATGTACCAACAGCTGAGAAACAATAATCAAAATAAGTATGGTGCCAGTATGCTGTTTTTTTTCAATAATATACTGGACAGGATAGAAATGTAGTTTGTCTATTTTATCCGATTATCAATCGATTAATCGAAGTAATAATCGACAGATTAATCGATTATCAAATGAATCGTTAGTTGCAGCCCTTATATATATATATATATATATATGTGTATATATACAGTATATATATATATATATATATATATATATATATATATATATATATATATATATATATATATATATATATATATATATATATATATATATATATATATATATATATATATATATATATATATATATATATATATATATACATACATACATACATACATACATACATACATACATACATACATACATACATACATATATATATATATATATATATATATATATATATATATACACTTGCAGTGTACAAATAAAATGTTGATGGAGGGTTTTAAAGTTGTTTTAGAGGGCTTTGAAGGCTACAACGGTGACTCCCATTAGCCACATCTTCCAAGAATTTTTTTAATCAATTTTAGAATCTTAAAAAAAATATTAAAAAAAATATGTGTGTTCTTGTCTCTCATGATTATGAACGATAGGCAAAATTCCCAAAAAACTGCAGTTCCCCTTTAACTATCAAGGAAATATTTTGCCGCATCTTCCACAAAAAAAAACCAAAGTCACAAAACGTAAAACACGCTCTAAGCTTTAAAAAAGCAATCTGTCCATGTGGAATTATACTCCTTTTACTTTTCTTTTTTGGCAAGTACGGTATTTTTCGGACCATAAGGCGTACTGCCGATGAGCGAGTCTATTTTCACACAAAAGGCAAATTAAAGGGGTCATATGATTTTTTTTCTACATTTAAAACACTTCCTTGTGTTTTACATAACATATAATGGTGGTTCTTTGGTCAAAATGTTGTATAGATTAGGTTTTAAAGATCATTTTCCAGCCGCTTTCTGACCGTCTCTTCTTGGTGGGCGGTCTTATTTACTTGGCTCTACTTCGACAGTGTCTTCTCCTCGTCATCTTTGTTGTACTGGTAGCTTTTAGCGCTTCCATAGCGAGTCTACTGATACAGGTTAGAACTGTGCGCTACTTTATATTAGAAATGGAAACAGCGGAGGATGAACGCCCCACAACAAGATAGAGAATAAGGAGATTGACTACGACGCGGAGTACAATGGCGAACAGGCGCAAATTTTCGGGACTAATGCAAATTCCAAATACACATCAGCAAGTACCAATAGGTAAGAAGTTGGTTTTGCATAAAATTGCAAAACAAAACACCAGATAATGTCTCCTAATAGGTGCCATTTTGGGTTCCTTATACACACACCATAATATGTATATTGTTGAAGCACAGTACGTCTGACTACTGTAGCCGTAATGCTCCGTGTTCCATCAAGCGGTGCGACTTCGTAGCTTACCAAAACTGTACTTAAACATTCTGACAGATTTTTGAGCGCCATGTGTGATGTTCTATATTCTCAATTAACATCAAAGTTTTGGGCTTGCTTTCCACATGTACCTGCTAGCATCATTTTATTGAACAGGCGTCAGCCTGCTGTTCACATGTATCTCTTATGAGTGACTGCCATCTACTGGTCACACTTATTGCATTATGTACCAAATAAAATTGCTTTGATGTCGGTAAGCACAAAACAGTCAGAAAAATACAGAATTCCTGGTTAGCTAACCCAAAAGGATTGCACACTTGAGAAGCTGAACTGAAAACTTAGGCTTCCAGTCTTTTACTTGCCTTTCTTGCACCACAGGACTCAGCCTGTGCGCATTCTAAGCCTCAGTTAGAAATTGAAGAACTCTTTTTAAAAATATAAACTTCTCACTATGGGGGTTAAAAAAATCTGAGGGAGCCACAACAAGGAGGCAGAAGAGCCAAATGGGGCTCCAGAGGGTTGCAGACCCCAGCCCTAGACAGTGTCTTATGTATGAACACTTTCTTTCCATGTCACGATGCTCCTGCTAGGGGCCGCCACCCCCTCCTGCTGCCATCTGTCCACGTCTGTCCAGTGTCTTCTTTCATTTCCAATAGCTAGAAGGCAGCCGAGCTAAGATAATAATGCTCACTTTTGATCCACATTGTCAAAAGGTGTTAACTTTACATTGTGTAGTGTTGCAACAACGCTGTTTAACATGTTGGTTACTTTAACATGAGGGGCAAGATACATTAGAAACTCTATTCAGTAAAATAAATCTTAAACATGGGAAAGAATAGCAAACCCTACTTACTTGGTTGTCCTTATCGATGCGTTTCTGCTCCCGCAGCCTATTGACAGCGCTATGAGGGATGTGGGGGCTACTCCCCTTTCGGCCGGAGGATCCCGGCGCTAAAGAAATCCGCGACAGCACCCTCAGGAGTCGCTGATTCTCGTGATCGATGCGTCGAACCTCGTTGTTGTTGAAGGTGTAGTTCTTCCTGCATGGCCGTCCTCGCCAGTGAAGAACCAAGTTCTCCTGAATAAAACTGTCAGGATCAAACTCGGTCTGAGAGTCTGCAAAAATGCCAAGAGAGATATCATTGCATTTGTGTTCATACAAATGAGCACGCGAGGAGATTCATAGGCAGAAAGGTCCAAAAAAGGGTTATACAAGAGTTTTCCGGTGACCTTACTCTTGTTTAATTTATAAATACTTTAAAATATTTTTGCCAATTAGATCCTTGGATTCTTATTTCTTCAATTTAGAGATGTTATTATAATTTTTATTTTTATTTTCTTAGTTTATTGTATTGATCTTACAAAGTCAATTGTGTTATTTTGCTCTATCAAAACAAACCACAAACTAAATTAATTTTTTGTTTTGGTGACCTGAAAGGTTTGTCGGGCTGCAACAATTAGCCAACAAAATTGATGTGTTGCTTCGATTCATTGTTTAATGAGTGTAACAAATACAAGTGTAAAAATATCGGTAACTTATAATACACAGACATCAGGAGTTTTTATTTTTTATTAAGGCATACATGTCAAAAGTTAAATGTCAATGTTATGTGCATTTATTTGAAAAAAGAATTAAAGTTATGGCAAGCAGAAAAATCTTTGATTTAACCATTTTCCCTAAACTACACATTAAAACTATTAAGTGAAATGTACTTGAATAATGTAACTATTGGATAGTTAACTCAATTACTAAAATAATTGATAGTTCACAAAATACTAATTGGAATGGCATCTGTATATTGTATGTATTCTAGTTTGTTATTTTGATCTTCAGAAAAGTGTTTAGTTGCTATGAAAATAAAGTGATTCAAATGTTTTGACAAACTGGATCAGGGGTGTCCAAACTTTTTGTACCGAAGGCCGAAACATGAAGAATGAAAACATGCAGTGGCCATTTTGATTTTTATAATTTTCAAAAGTCCTGACTTAAACGTGTGGACAATGCTGAAGAAACAAGTCCATGTCAGAAAACCAACAAATGTATCTGAACTGCACTAATTTTTTAAGAGGAGTGGTCAAAAATTCTACCAAAAGCTTGCCAGAAGCCTGTGGATGGCTACCAAAAGCGCCTTATTGCAGTGAAACTTACCAAGGGACATGTAACCAAATATTAACATTGCTGTATGTATACTTTTGACCCAGCAGATTTGGTCACATTTTCAGTAGACCCATAATAAATTAATTAAAAAAAACAAAAAAAAATTAATGAATGTTTGTGACCAACAAGTATGTGCTCCAATCACTCTACCACAAAAAAATAAGAGTTGTAGAAATAATTGGAAACTCAAGACAGCCATGACATTATGTTCTTTACAAGTGTATGTCAACTTTTGACCACAAATGTATACCGTATTTTCCGCACTATAAGGCACACCTAAAAACCTCAAATTTTCTCAAAAGCTGACAGTGCGCTTTATAATCCGGTGTGCCTTATATATGGACCAATATTGAGCCACAACAGGTCTCGCAACTACGGTAAGCAGCCGCCGACTTCATTTTCCCCCGTAGAAGGAGAAGCGTGTGGTGCATGCTGGGATATATGACTGCGCAAGGCGTGCCGTTTTCATTTCCATTTGTGTGTTTATGTAAAGACCCCAAAATGGCTCCTATTAAGAGACATGCTTTCAGGAAGGCAGGAATTGTCACTGAACTGCTAGACAACAGCAGCGACACTGACTCGATTAATGAAGACTTTGACGAGACGGAGCCGGCTCCATCTCGGCGAAGACGTCATATATCCCAGCATGCACCGCGCGCTTCTTCAACGGGGGAAAATGAAGTCGGCGGCTGCTTACCGTAGTTGCGAGACCTGTTGTGGCATGTTGGATGCCGTAATCGCCCAACTGTTTAATTCGGACACTGAAGAATAACAATTTGAGGGATTCGTGGATGAGGAACAACTTAATAAAGTGAGCTTTACATGTTTATTTTGTGTGTTGTGTGATATTAACGTTTGAGCAACGTTGAGTTATTGATATATTGTTATTGCTCTGCACTATTTCCAGTGTTACTATATTGTGATTGCACTAACGTTTGATTTACCATAAAAGTATCAGACTGTATTGTGTTTATTGAATGGAGGAAAAGTTCCCCTCCACTATGTGATATAAATGTTGCACTACATGTTATACCTTGCTGTTGTTAAAAGATAAACGAAATACCACATCACTGACTTTACCTCGGGGAAAATAATAAAACAGCTGTTTATTCATTATGGGAGTGAACGAAGTCAGAACGCTGGTTTGTAATCTATTAATAAAGTTTGACTGACCTATCTGACTGTTTTGTGGACATTCCCTTTAGCGCAGCTCCATCTAATGGATGCATAACGTAACCCCAGCCTCTACTGTAGCGTCTATTCTATGCGCCTTATAATGCGGTGCGCCATATATATGAACAACGTTTTAAAATAGGCCATTCATCGAAGGTGCGCCTTATAGTGCGGAAAATACGGTACTTAGAGCATGTGTATACAACGTTGTTGGAGGTGTTTGGATGTTTTTTAAGCGCTCTAGGCAGAATAGAGAAACTCCTACAGGCTACATTGTAAGTGGACTTTTTGCTCGCATTTATTTACTAGTTAGAGTGCATAAAAATTAGGGGTGTGGGAAAAAAATCAATTCGAATTCGAATCGCGATTCTCACGTTGTGCGATTCAGAATCGATTCTCATTTTTTTAAAAATCGATTTTTTAATTTTTATTTTTTATCAATCAATCCAACAAAACAATACACAGCAATACCATAACAATGCAATCCAATTCCAAAACCAAACCCGACCCAGCAACACTCAGAACTGCAATAAACAGAGCAATTGAGAGGAGACACAAACACGACACAGAACAAACCAAAAGTAGTGAAACAAAAATGAATATTATCAACAACAGTATCAATATTAGTTACAATTTCAACATAGCGGTGATTAAAAATCCCTCATTGACATTATCATTAGACATTTATAAAAATAAAAATAAAAGAACAATAGTGTCACAGTGGCTTACACTTGCATCGCATCTCATAAGCTTGACAACACACACTGTGTCCAATATTTTCCCAAATATAAAATAAGTCATATTTTTGGTTCATTTAATAGTTAACAAATTTACATTATTGCAATCAGTTGATAAAACATTGTCCTTTACAATTATAAAAGCTTTTTACAAAAATCTACTACTCTGCTTGCATGTCAGCAGACTGGGGTAGATCCTGCTGAAATCCTATATATTGAATGAATAGAGAATCGTTTTGAATCGGGAAAAAAAATCGTTTTTGAATCGATAATCGTGTTGAATTGGAAAAAAAATAGATTTTGAATTGAATCATGACCCCAATAATCGATATTGAATCGAATCGTGGGACCCCCAAAGATTCACAGCCCTAATACAAATGTTTATATTTGTTCTTGTCTTACATAAGGATTGTGAATGATTCCCCAAAAAGTTCCGTTTCCCTTTAAAAACAAGGTTGACAGTTGTGCAGTACTCACAATTATCCGCATGGAGCCCATCTGCGTGAAGGATGCTGCTGTGGCCGCTAGGGGGCGCACTCTCCCTAGACTTCTGTCCGTCGTCAGGGTCCTCTGAGCGCGGTTGGCAGAAAGGGGAGCAGCCAGGACTCGCCTCGTCTTCCGGCGTGTAGTCGGAGTCATCCGCCAGGGACAGCCCCATGTCTGAACGCTCCTGGCCTCTGGAGCCCCCCACCGAGCTGTAGTGGCTTAAAGTGGAAGAGAGACTTTTCGAGCGTTGTCCTCGGCTGTCTTTCCTGGAGGACTGCTCGGTGAATTCCTCCGACGACGTAGGATAAGGTCGCCGCGGCTCCCGGGAGTAGTCGGTGCCGCTGTCACTGTCTTCCGCCGCGTCGCTTCCCAGGAACTCCATAAACGCACCGCTGGGCGGTGGAGCGGGCAACTCTTGCGCCGCATTCTTTTCCTGGCTTCTGGCGGCCGGTCTGCCTCCGTCTCTGTCGTCGTCGCTGTCGAAGAAGGAGTGGTCGACGGCACCCTCCAGGTCGCTGGGGTTAAACATAGCCGCCCAAGCGACAACCGAGCACCGCGGTCACGATTCGAAAACAAGCTCACTGACGGCGTCCACTCCCACGAGTCTGGTGACGTCACTTCCTGGCAACGGTTTCCATGCGGTCTTGTTGCCAGACGGGTGGCTTCTTAGGGCGCATTTCAGTCCCTCGGAGGGCGCTACAACTCTTGTAAAAAAGCTCACCATGGCTCTTACGAATGCGGTGAAAAGGCGACAACAGCTTTAGTTAAAGCCGAACACGAGTACCGGCTAAAAGTTACATCATTGTATGAGTTTTGCGAATCAAAGGCCTTTACGCGTTGATGTCAGCGGATTGAAAGGATTATTAGTATTATGCCACACGCTGACGCAGACCACGTCTGAGTGCAATTGCACCGTTTGGCCACCAAGTGTCACTCGCCACTGTCCTAGCAGTATTTATTACGTACTGCAATGGCTTAGAGTTAGACCAGTGTTTTTCAACCTTTTTTTGAGCCAAGACATTTTTTTCATTGAAAAAATCCCGAGGCACACCACTAGCAGAAAACATAAAAAAATTAAATTCAGCAGCCGATATTGACAATAAAAAGTCGTTCTCGCAATTGTTGGATATACATTCAAACCAAAACCAAGCATGCATCACTATAGCTCTTGTCTCAAAGTAGGTGTACTGTCACGACCTGTCACATCACGCCGTGACTTACTGAGTTTTTTGGTGTTTTCCTGTGATACCAACCAAACCTAAACCCCCTCTCCATATCCCACACCCCGGATTGTAAATAATGCAATGTATATACTCTCATTATTTTGTGTGATGACTGTATTATGATGATAGTATATATCTGTATCATGAATCAATTTAAGTGGATCCCGACCTAAACAAGTTGAAAAACGTATTCGGTGTTACCATTTAGTGGTCAATTGTACGGAATATGTACTTCACTGTGCAATCTACTAATAAAAGTTTCAATCAATCAATCAAGTGTTTTAGTTCTTGTCTTGCGCTCCTATTTTGTTGTCATGTACGGATGTACTTTGTGGACACCACCTGCTGCTCCACACGCTGTAAGTCTTTGCTGTCGTCCAGCATTCTGTTTTTGTTTACTTTGCAGCCAGTTCAGTTTTAGTTTCGTTTTGCATAGTTTCCTAAGCTTCAATGCCTTTTCTTAGCGGCACTCGGCTTTTGTTTATTTTTGGTTTAAGCGTTGGATACCTTTTTACCTGCACGCTGCCTCCCGCTGTCGTCTGCATATTGTGACCACGACAAACCATGTTCCCGACATCCACAAAGCAATGAGCTACCTGCTGCCACCTACTGATATGGTAGAGTATTACGCGGTTACTCTGCCGAGCTCTAGACAGCACAGACACTCAACAACGGCACATTATTTGCGGATTATAATTACTGGTTTGCAAAAAAATTTTTAACCCAATTAGGTGAAATGACATCTCCCACGGCACACCAGACTGTATCTCACAGTACACTAGTGTGCCGCAGCACAGTGGTTGAAAAACACTGGCTTGGACCAGGGGTGTCAAAGTGGGCTGGAATGGTAAAATCATGGCATGATAACTTAAAAATAAAGACACCTTCAGGTTGTTTTCTTTGTTTTAACAGTCATAAACAAAGGATTACTGTACATATGTTTACAAAATAAATCCAATAGCATTGTACTGCAGTCTATTATGCTGCATGTATAACCATAAACCATTGTTCTGGTATGCATAATATACAACTTTATTGTCATTACAGGGAAATGTTGGTGAGCGGATGCAAAAATGTATTGCATGTAGGAATGCCATGTTCAGAAGTATTACTAATGATGTGCAATAAGCCAGCGAGCCAGATGCAATTGCATCACACATCTTTACTGTCCTTGTTTACTGTTTTCCACCTATTCATTTGGAGAGTTTAGTTTGACATGTACACGATTGCAGTCACATCCCATCAAAGAGCATGTAGGTATCGACGAGCTGGAAGAGGACAAGGAGAAGGGAGATGATGGCGCAGAGAAGGACTTTTTTGATATTATGATTTTAATAGTAATATTAATTGGACCTTGCATGACATTTAAGCATCAACTAGTTTTAATTTATTCATACTGAAGGGGATTTTTTTTTATTACCATTGTGGTGCCTCCTGATTTCTATACTGCCTATTGGTTCTGCTCACTCTTAAAACATGTGAACAAAACACTCATATGTGGAGATGTACTCTATATCGTTACAATTTTATCAATAGGGGCGGCATGACGTGGTGGGTAGAGCAGTCGTGCCAGAAACCTGAGGGTCGCAGGTTCGCTCCCCGCCTCTTGCCATCCAAATCACTGCCGTTGTGTCCTTGGGCAGGACACTTGACTCTTGCCCCAAGTGCCGCTCACACTGGTGAATGAATGATCAAAGATAGGTGGTGGTCGGAGGGGCCGTAGGCGCAAACTGACAGCAACGCTTTAGTCAGTCTACCCCAGGGCAGCTGTGGCTATGAAAGTAGCTTACCACCACCAGGTGTGAAAGAATGATGGGTTCTCACTTCTCTGTGAAGCGCTTTGAGTGTCTAGAAAAGCACTATATAAATCTAATCCATTATTATTAATACCGATACCAATATCGATATTTGTTATCGATACTAGAATAGAATAGATAGAATACAATACTACCGGTATATGTAATTATCGGCGTAAATAACAATGTAAAAAAAAAACTTTATTACCAATTTTATCAGCAGGAGAGGTTGTACACCCCCAACATCATGTAATATATCACAGCAGAGAAGTCCTGCTTTTTACAATTACACTCAGCTAGATATGATATTTATGCATGGTACAAATGTGCAGAGCACAGATCTTTTACATGATATATCATATCTGATATAAAAATCAAAATCTATTAGCATGATATGTGGGTGTGCATTACAGCAAGGTGTGTTTTGATAGCCCTGCAAACGCGGCGCGATGGTGTGAGAGTAACTTTATAATTTTTTCACTTTTATCAGTGGATTAATATTGGCCTGTGGATTACTGGATCCCTACGAAAACGGTTGATTAAGTGCGGCAGCGGTGGTCGTGAGTAAAGTTTTAGCGTGCGTGATTTTAAGGGACTTTTGAGGAAGAAATATTGTTGTGTTACAGACTTTTGTGTGGTGTTGCTTCCTTATTTGTGATTATTCCAAACTGATCAGATCCTACGTGTCTTTTTTTTATGCGTAGCAGCGGCACCTCAAGTGAATGTGACAGCATGTCATAATTACGACTGTCAGCTGGAAAAAACAAAAAAGTACCCATAGCCGTATCATTGGTTCAGAGTCATAATGATCCTCCTGGACCGACCCAATTAGGAACCGGTACCAAAAACTACCAATGCATCCCTACTCATATGACCTTTGGCCTCTGAGGAAGACACATGTTATAATATGCGCCTTGATCCCAAAACTCAGGTCCTTTCCAGCCACACCAGCCCTACATGAAAAGTTAGACACAGTTGATTGGTCGACAATGTCTCCAATGAAGACATGCAGAGCAGTGGGAATTATACAATCCATACCTTGTCTGTGATGACCTGCAAGTCCTCTGCTCCTGTGTAATGAGGGTCTAGGATGAGAAAGCGAATCATTCCGGTGGTCTCACTCCAAGCAACACCCAGGATTGTGTGGGCTAAAACACCCCCTCCTGAAAAAAACATAAAAAAAATAACAGTTTTATATGTAAATTACCTGTGTTGGTTTGTATTACCGGTAGATATACAGTGCACCCTTCACTTTCTCCACATTTTCTTACGTTAGTCTTTTTTCAAATTGGAATAAATCAATTTTTGTCCTGAAAAGTCTACATACAATAATATCCCATAATGACAATGAGAAAAGGTGTTTTTTTTTAATTTGCAAATGTATTGAAATTTAAAAATCGTGTACATAAGTATTCATAGCCTTTGCTCAATACTTTGTTGATGCACCTTTGGCAGCAATTACAGCCTCAAGTATTTTTGAATACGATGCCACAACCTTGGCACACCTATCTTTTCATTCAGGATGTCTCTGTACAGTGCTGCATTTATCTTTCCCTATATCCTGAATAGTCTCCCAGTTCCTGCTGCTGAGAATCATCCCCACAGCATGATGCTGCCACCACCATGCTTCACTGTAGGGATGGTATTGGCCTGGTGATGAGCGGTGCCTGGTTTCCTCCAAACATGATGCCTGGCATTCATGCCAAAGACTTCAATCTTTGTCTCATCAGACCAGAGAATTGTGTTTCTCATGGTCTGAGAGTCTTTCAGGTGCATTTTAGCAAACATTTGACTAAGAAATGGCTTCCATCTGGCTACTCTACCATACAGGCCTGAGTGCACTGCATAAAAGAGCTAGATTTTAAGAAAATAAACACTAAAAACTAGTGAAATTAACTAGCTGCATGGACATATAATTTAACTTGATAAGACCTCTTAAATTAAGATTTGTATATCTAAAAATTAAAAGGATTTTTAAGCTAAAAAGTATTTTATTCTAAAAACAAGCATTATTCAACTTAAAATTCTTAAATTAAACATTTTCAAGATGTTGCAGGATCTTAAAACAAGATTTTGTATTTGGGGAAAAAACAAAATATCTTATTTGAATGGTGAATTTCTCAATTTTACAATTTTTAAACTACAATATTAAAATATAATTATTTATGCTAAAGTTAGGATTAATTAATGACTAAATATAAGTAAATAGCTCTTAAAACGAGGGAAATGTCGAGAAATTAAATTTTAAATCTTGGCAAGTGGCAAATAATTAGCAGTAAGATGGATTACTGTAGAGATGGTTGTCCTTCTGGAAGGTTCTCCTCTCTCCACAGAAGAATGTTGTAGCTCTGACAAGAGTGACCATCGGGTTCTTGGTCACCTTCCTGACTACACTAAGATGAATGCAGCAATGTACAGACATCCTGGATGAAAACCAATGCTTCTCATCCAACTTGATGGAGCAACAAAGTATTGAGCAAAGGCTGTGAAAACGTATGTATATGGGATTTTTTTATTTTTAATAAATGCAAAAAAAAAAAAAAAACTGTTCACATTGTCGTTATGGGATATTGTGTGTAGAATTTTGAGGACAAAAATAGATTTATTCCATTTTTGAATAAGGGTGTAACATAAGAAAATGTGGAAAAAGTGCAGCGCTAAGAATACTTTCCGGATGCACTGCAGACTCTGAAATGTGGCAATTATGCAATACTGGTAATCCTCTAGGAACATCAAACTTTAATTATCTTCAAACCTAGACATGGCTTATAAGTAAAAAAGAAAAAAATAATTTTTTCCCCTCAAAGTTCAATAAACTTCAGTTCTAAACAAAACTATCAAAAATTGTAATGTTTTTTGTTTTTTTACCCTTTGGATGAGATAATGTCACAGGTTTAAATTGGTGAAATAACTAATGTTATGCAAATGTATACTAATTGAAAACTAACAATTTAATCAAAAGGCCTTTAAAGAGTTCAATTTAATTGGTATCTTAAGATATACAGTATGAGCGAAAGAGGAAAAAATATATATACAAAATATTTTTGTGCTTTTTGAAAAATAAAGAACTGCTTTGCTTTGGGAAATGTCGAATAATAACTGCCCGTGTTTCAAACACCTGTGAAAATATTTGGACATTGACATTCTTTAAATCCAACATTAATTCAAATCCTGTATAATGGGAGTAACAAGAAAAAAATACAGCCATAAATACACCAATAAATTCATGAAAGGACAAAAAAAAAGTCAGCCTTTGTCCCCTGAGGGTTAGACAAACAGGCAAATGTACATATTATTAACGCGATCCTATATACACTAACAATCTCTGTATCAAAAAGACCTTACCAATCATTACAGGGGTCCCTTCAGTGAGGAAGTGGTTGGCCAGTTCTCTTCCTTTGGTCGCCATCTCAGACCCTTGACTGAAAGCACAAACATCCAACATATAAATCTACAGTATAAATATATGATCAGCTGCTATCATTTGGGGTTTCAGCGTTTGTTTTTGGACGGGTACAACAGAGCTTTCGTTTATGTCGTAAGAAATTATGTCTTGCTTTTACACCTTATATAATATGATTGGTTTCATTTTGTGCTGCAGAGTCACACGTGCATGCGCCTCATAACACGCATTGGCGATTAAAAGAACATCCATGAGGTTTTTCTGGCGGATGTTTTTTTTGCGTGCTTGAGGCTGACATTAACACATTTGTTCCATAAAGAGAAAGCTACTGTATTTTATAGACACACAAAAGCATCAAAATTCTGGAAACTTTTTGATGGTGCTGTTAGGCGAGGGCGATTTCGGGTAGCGTTGGCAGCTCTGCACCAGGTGTGGTCGCCATGAATCTATCACACAAACCTTACCTCACAAACATAATCTTGGATGTCACCCCGAGTAATTGGTTGAGGACAGCGTGGACCTCAAAAGAACCGATCCACTGGCGAGAGCCCACAAAGGAGGCTTGTTTGTCTCCAACATCCACTAAAGCCTGCAGAGACAAGTCACCAAATAGTTGCAAATATAAACAAAAAAATTCACTAGATTGGCACTCAATTGGTTATATTTTAATCAGTATTACATATTTTATGCTCTTTGTAACAACAGTTTAAAAATGCCATAAAATTACCATATCACTGTTTTATACGCAACCATTAACAGTCACAGTACAGGGATGCCTATGTTGTGTATTACTCAGTCCCTGCAGGATTTCGTAGGCATTTTTTGTGATCGATGCCACCTAAAATGACTGAATTTGCGACAGCTTTTTAAAAGTTGCTTATTCTTTTTCAATAACATGAAGTCAACTTGTGATTTTATGAAATTTGCCATCAATGTTTTAAGTGTTGCTTGTAACCTCAACCTCAAAAAGCAGAGGGTTTCAACAAAAATAGGGAAACAAATACTGAATTGATGTTTTTATTTTTTTATCCAACCCAGACCGTAGATGGCAGTAAAAGCACATATTCAGAGCTCATTGTCAATTTACTCTTCTGTTTTAATTCATTGTAACTAAAAATTATTAAAATGATAGAAAAAAAACACCACCAACGGCTTCCTTATTGTCCGCTGCCTGCTCTGTTGTTCACAAAATGCAGGCCCTCTCTGTGTATGTTTTACGCTTGAAAAGTGTTTGTCCATCTTAAACATTTATTCATGTTGTTTTGTTGTCTATGTAACTTAGATATTGGGTTTCACTATGTAAAGCGCTTTGAGTCACGTGAGAAAAGCGCTATATAAATATACTTCACTTTATGTTCCAACACATTTACACCCACACGTTAAGAGCATTTATGAAATGTTGAGAGGGATCTACGGCACATATTTTTGTTGGTAAATAAGCGACGAGATATTATCATCACACTTCAACATCTCTAACATGTAAATGTTGCCTCGTTGCTAGGTGAGCATTGCAAATGAGAATATGTTCTTAATTGCCTTACCCCAGATAAAAAGGTCAAATAAATTCATAAATACATGTAAACTAGGAAGTACCGGGTAAATGTTTTATACAACATTATTCAGAAGGCTCAGTGCCGTAGACAGGAAACGGAAGTAGGTCTGAGCTACACGGGACGATGACAATTGTGCAGTTTGAGTTATAAGAGTTGATGTACACGTTGTTGTTCCTGCTGTTTGAGTCCCACTCAGAGACAAATTTGATTGGCATAAATAACGCTGATTAGTCAAAATGTGCTGGAAAATTGCGGGCTTGCGAGGTTGCGCATAAAGCTGTGTGAAGTTGGCCCCCCTTATCATTGCAATTATTATAATAACACTGCCATTCGTTTGTGCTGTGAAAAAAATAGTTTGTGCCGTTACGATTTTTTTAATATTCTAAAATACATTTTCTGACTAGTGATGTCATCCAGCCCCCCCACCTTGGCCAAATCACCCCAAACCCATTTGTTTGTGCTGCAAATGTTTTTGTCTATTATAGTTTTTATGTTATTACCTTTTTATTATTCATAACCAGCCCCCACCTTGTCAAAAAAAATCTAACTACTATGGTTTTATGATATGAAGCTGGTTATGAACGATAACACGTTAATAACATACATGCTATAATAGTTAGATTTAAAAAATTGCAACACAAACCAGCACAAACGTTTGGCACCAGTTATGAGAGATTTTGACAAGGTGGGTGGGGCTTTTTATGAATAATAACACATTAAAAGCATAAAAGCTATAATTGTGTTACAATTTGTTTTGTCTAGCAATTATAGTTTGTGTGTTGTTGTACAGGTTAAACACATGTTAAAAATGATAAAAGCTATAATTGTGCTGCAAATTCTTTTATAAAACTATATTAGTTTGACGTTATTAATGTTTTATTATTCATAACCAGCTCCCCTTTCAAAATGTCCCTAAACTTGTCGCAATCGTTTGTACTACAAAAATAATTCGAACTATTATAGTTTTATGTTATGGAGCTGGTTATGAATGATAACACGTTAATAACATAAAAGTTATAATAGTTAGACCAAAAACATTTGCAGCACAAACATAGCACAAACATTTGGGACAAGTTTGGGGAGATTTTGACAAAGTGGGTGTGGCTTGATATGAATAATAACACGGACATAAAAGCTATAATTGTGCTGCAATTTTTTTTGTCTAACCAATTTATTGTTTTTAAGTTTTTAATGTTTTATTATTCATAACAAACCCCCCGCCCATATATAAATATATATATAATTCACTAATAACATAGAAGTTATACTAGTTAGACCAAAAACATTTGCAGCACAAACGTTTGGGACAAGTTTGTGGAGATTTTGACAAGGTGGGTGGGACTTGTTATGAATAATAACACAGTAAAAACATAATAGCCAAAATTGTGCTGCAAATTTTTTTTGTCTAACTAATACAGTTTTTATGTTATTAACGTTGTATTAGTCATAACCAGCCCTCTCCCACTTTGTCAAAATCTCCCCAAACTTTTGAATTGTACCAATTGTTTGTGCTACAAAAAAATTCTAACTGTTATAGTTGTATGTGATGTTGCTGGTTATGAATGAGAACACATTAATAACATCCATCCAGCCATTTTCTACCGCTTGTCCCTTTTGGGGTCGCGGGGGGTGCTGGGGCCTATCTCAGCTGCATTCGGGCGGAAGGCGGGGTATACCCTGGACAAGCCGCCACCTAATAACATAAAAGTTATAATAGTTGGACCAAAAAAAAATTGCAGCACAAACATAGCACACACAAATGGGACACGTTTGGGGTGATTTTGACAAGGTGGGTGGGGCTTGTTATGAATAACTACACGTTAATAACAAAGGCTATAATAGTTAAAAAATATTGGCAACCCAAACGTTGCCCAATTGAATGGGACAAGTTTGCGGTGGTTTTGACAAGGATGGGGGGGGGGGGGGGGGTCACTAGTCAGAAAATGTATTTTAGAATAACAACAATCCTAACGGCACAAACGGAAATTTTTACATCACAAACCAGCACATCGTACAATCGCGCAAACATGGCAGCGTTATTTCAAGATTTGCAATGATAAGGGGGGAACTTCACACAGGTCGTGCCTAATTCGCTTAGGATTGGTTGAATTTGCTTGAATTGACGCAATCCTGACATGGTGAACTTAAAGAGGGAATAATTAAGTCACAGAGAGAGGTAGTTTTTAGGTAATCCTACATAAATAAATACAAACATACATTTCTCACATTTTCCTTACCTGCTGGATTTCCCTATGAGTGGGCACACGTCGCTCCACATAGCCTTGCTGCTGGAACCAGGAGCAGATGGTCTGGAGGGATCGATAAGCGCAGCCCCAGCCGTTGTCGTCCATGCGGTCCTGCATGTAGTGATGGTAACTGTAGACTCCTTGGACCAAGTACACCTGTAACACACAGGAAAAAAAAAACATGCAGTAAGGGCCGCTATTCCAGGGAGCAACCATTATTACATCCGCCAGGAGGATATGTATTCGCCAGGTCAGTCAGTTAGTTAGCAACATACTCAAAACGCCAAGAGGTGGATTTTGATTGACTTTCAGGAACTGTCAGAAATAGGATAAGGAACAAGTGATTACATTTTGGAGGTAGTCTGGATCAGTGGATCACTGCCTGCATTCAGGAGATTTTTTTAAAGGATTCTTTACTATTTAGAGATTCTCTGTGCTCTTTTCTGGTGTCATGTTAAAACTGGTTTACCTTCCCGTCGTCCAGGTTTGGATGTGTGAGAGCCATGTGAGGGGTTCGGAGGTAACCGTCCTTGTAGGGCTCATTGGGGAAGTGATAAGCGTTGGCTTTTCTAAAATAAGGCCGGTCCTCTGGTAGCTCAAAGCGTTGATGAAATTCCTACTCAGACAGAAGAAAAAGAAAACATGCAAGAGTCTGTATTCAACTGTATTCATAATACCAATTACTCACCATTTAAAAAGCATTATATTGGTATTAGGGTTGTAACAATAAACAGTATTGATGATAACCATGGTAAAATTCCCGACTGTTTTGAATTAAAATGATAGAAATCAATAGATTGATAACTGCACTTTGATAAACTCCTGGACTGACTAGCGCCAGCTTCTTAGTTTAAATTCTAACATGAAAACAAGAGACATTAACTTTTTTCCCCATTGAGAAACGGTATAACCTAATCTAAACTTATATTAACACATTACTGTCTGAGCAACTAAGCTATTTGATTGTGCACATTGAACCTATAAGCTCTGCTTTCTCAGAAAAGAGTGATCCTTCTATACTCAGAGGACTAGACGGTGCATTCAAGGACCACTGAACAGAGTAGGACGACACAACGCCCGCCAGAAATAATGATAACACCTTTTATGTGTTATTCACTTTTCATTTAAATAAATCTTAAAGTGCTACAGTACAAACCAATTTTAAAACAATAAAAGCTAGGCTATTTAAACAGATAAAATACGAAGACTAAAACACTTTCAGTGAAGCATACAAAACACAAAAAATGCAAAGTAGTGGCTTTTTTAACACTGTACCTATCAGTTTTAGTTTTATTTTATAAATAACTTGGTCAAAAGATTCCAGTGTACTTCTTAAGCATGTTCAACACTAATGCTACGATAATAATGATAACAATGATCATTTTTTTCACGATGATCCTGGTATTAAATTTTCTTATCGTTACATCCCTAATTGAAATATTACAATATTGCTGTCTAAAAAAACAGGAAAACGTATTTCAAAGTGTAATTTTACTTTTAGGGAAATAGATTAACAACACAATAATGCTGCAACTACAAATGATAATAAAGGTATTTTTTCATTAGACTTCTTTTACATCAAAATCTAAATATTTTAGAGCAACAAATTAACATAATTTGCTAAATTGTTTTGCTAGAATGCAGGGGGCACAGTTTTCTGTGAATGTTAAGTTGAGTTCTGTTGCCTTTATTATAGTGTGTCTTACAAAATGTTATTTTTGAAGCTCACTTGTGGCAATTAAGGATAGTTTTATCGTACGGTATTCTGATCACTGCTATAGAAATAAACAAGGCCAAACAGGAAGGCGGCAGGAGCCTCTTTGGTCAGTCACAAACTAAGTAAATATGTTTTATTTTGAAAAGTAAGAAAAAATGAATAAAAAATGAACCACAACACCATCTGCTGGATCTGGTGAGGCGCTGCGTCTTTGTGATTGACGTACCTTCCGCTGGCTCTCCAGCAGGTTCTCAGGCACCCCTGCAGGATATAACACTGTCACCAGTTCTTTGGCCTGTGGAAGCAGGAAGTGGAACGGCTCGGGGACAGCCAGCGTTGTTCCCTTCATGTGGCGCAGCATCTCTCGCTCCATCTCACACAGCTGATTCGTTAGCGCCTCCAACAGGCGCGCACAGGCACTGTGTAACGAGGTAGTGGCCTTAGAGACGTTGAATAGGGAAAGTCATATTTTAAGGGTGGTACACACTTTTTGATGGTGTCAGCGGGGCTGATGCAGACGACGCAGTCTAAAGGAAGCGTTGTAGACAGGAAGTGGGCTTTTTGGAGGGTTCTGCAGAGGACTGGTGCAGGGAGGGGACCTGGTTTTGTCACGTCCATCATCAGGTTAAGAATGATGAGTCTCTAAATGGCAAAGGGCAGACAATATGTTTTTTTCTAATACAGCTGGAAAGAGAAGTCAAATACAGTTGTACCTCAATTTAAGATTTCCCCTAGTTAAGAGTGTTTTCAGATTTAAAAAAAAACAAAAACATCTGAGTTACAAGCAAGGACGTTAAAATAATTTCTAGATGGCAGACATGTATCTATGAAAATGTGGAGAAGCTGCCGATGGTGTATTTGACAGCAAAGCAGCTGGAAGGAGCGATTGTCCACTCTCCAATGTAAATGCTGTACATTATTATTACATCAAAACTACTACAGTTGTTGGGTCTATTGCAGGGGTCTTCAACATTTTCCAGGCCAAGGAGTGCCAAACTTCTTGAGAGAAGAAGCAGGGAACCCTTACTTAGTGGTCTTGGACAAAATTTGGATTGTATTTTACATCAAAGTGGTCCTAAAAGTACCTTGCTATTGTGCAATGCTAACGACATTCAAATAACAACAGTATTGTACTGCTAATAGCTAGCTGGCAAATAGCGCGCCAATCGCAAGCTGACAACTAGGACGTTCATCGCTGGCTAATAACTTGAGCACTTATTGCTAGCCATCTTACATGCTAACATGAATATAATTATTTATTCCCGCTATTATTTACTCACATTCAACTACATGGCATTGTGTTGACTCAATGTTAATGTGTATTTTAAGACATTTACTTTTTGGAAGAATTGCAGTACCTCTGCGGACCCCTTTTGGAGACCAGTGGTCTATTGTATTGTTTTTCATAAGACATTTTTTAATCTAAAAGTTAGTTTTTAATTTTAAAAGGCATGTTACATGTTCAAAGTATGCTCTTTATATACTGTAATATTGTACATGGTAATTGTTATATATTGTATATATGATATAAACCTATAATATATCAGTGTATATCCTATACTGTACATATATTATGTAAATACTGCGTATATATGTTATATTTTATATTGCTTTTAGTTTATTTTATACCTGCCTTGTCCTTTCCATCTTTTCCATCATTTGTAACTGAGCTACTGTGTGGAACAATTTCCCTTGTGGATCATTAAAGTTTGTCTATGTCTATTTTAGAGAGGCCAATCACCAATTAAGTTGATTTCAATTCATTTCAAAGGACAACGTTGATTTGAGATACAAGTGTTTTGAGTTAAGAGCCCCGTCACAGAACCAATTAAGCACATAAGTTGAGGTACTACTGTATACAAAATGTTCACATACAGCTCCCGAGCTCTTTTTGCTCTTCTTCTTTGATTTCTTGCCAGAAACGTCCTGTTCATCTGTCCTGAAAAAAAGTAAAAAGATAAAAGCATGAGAATAAATCAGCTTTGAGGCAAATATTTCCTGTAAGAAGTAGGAGACATACTGTATCCACTGATGCAGCTCTTCGCATAGTGTATCTGGAGATATATCTTTTGGTGTCACATGAACACTTTTGTATGGCCAGATAATAACTGGGCTGTCCCGGACACTCAAAACGCAGGATTCCGAGTTCACATGTGAGCGCAGGTTCTCAAATGTTCTGGAGATGTTTTTTTGTATGAGCACCACTGAAATTAAACACATAAGTAAACATTGAATAATTATACGGTGTAACATCAGGTATTCATCACAGTTGGATGAAGAACAGGGCAGTGATAAAAACATTATTTGTCAGTCAGGCCTTTATACATAAAAGAATATACACATGGAGTTCATAATAGGGCTGTATAATTAATCAACATCGAGTTTTTAATTAGTGCGATAAACTAACCAAGAGGTGGAGTTATTTTTTCTCAGCTGTCACCGGCATTTAAGTGACAGACATGTTTGCCAATCAGAATTGTTGAGCCTCGAGTCCTTTCCTGAGGGAACTCTCCTGAAGGAATCAATAAAGTACTATCTATCTTTGCATCCTGGCCAATCAAAAGCATTTAGAAAAAATAGCAACTTTTGTGTGTGCTGCAGGGAGGGCAGTCAGTATGCTAATAATAAACACTATACTTGCACTTGGAAAAAGTTTTAATGGTGACGAGGCCTCGATAGTTGATTAGTCACTTAATCGAACAGTAAATTAAAATTAAGTCGAAACATCAATAAATTGGTATTTCCGTGTGTGTGTTAGTTTTCTGTCTCACTCTATTAGCTGAACGGAGTGAGCCCTCTTTTCAGTCATTTACAATCTTTGTCTCTGTGGGCAAGAGCAAGACCGCTGGCTTACACCCACAGGAAGCACGGACTTCGCCTCCCTACTCACGACTCGCCAGTGAGAAGTTCCGCTGAGTAACAAAAATTAAGAGGATAAAATATAACTACAAAGCTGAATGTCCCGTTGTGGGAATATTTCAACTTCAACCCAGATGGGCAATATGAGCCCATCAACATGGACCAAAAAGAGAGAATGCAGTGATGGTAATAAAAAAAAAAAACCAACCTAATTTTTCCAACCAGGAAAAAATGCACTTTAAAATGTCCAATATGTATTAAAGTACATTTTTTGCTTACAGAAACGAGACTCCATTTTTTTGGGGTGTTTTTATTTAGAATAGTTGTTCACTTTCAATTTACCGTACAAAAGTTAACAAAAGTCTATACCCTTTTAAATGGTTACTTGCATTATTTTTAATTTGTGTTATGATTACATTACACCATAAACACTGTTTATTTTTATTTGGTATTTCTTCAGTTTAAGAGCATGATGTAGACAAAAGCTCAGTCTGTCTGTATAAAGCCAAATATGCTTTTAAGTTCATTATTGCATATTGTTCAAATGTGTGGCACCTTGAGACAAGAATACACTATATTGCCAAAAGTATTTGGCCACCTGCCTTGACTCACATATGAACTTGAAGTGCCATCCCATTCCTAACCCATAGGGTTCAATATGATGTCGGTCCACCTTTTGCAGCTATTACAGCTTCAACTCTTCTGGGAAGGTTGTCCACGAGGTTGCGGAGTGCGTTTATTGGAATTTTAGACCATTTTCCAAAAGCGCATTGGTGAGGTCACACACTGATGTTGGTCAAGAAGGCCTGGCACTCAGTCTCCGTTCTAATTCATCCCAAAGGTGTTCTATCGGCTTCAGGTTAGGACTCTGTGCAGGCCAGTCAAGTTCATCCACACCAGACTCTGTCATTCATGTCTTTATGTACCTTGCTTTGGCCCTGGTGCACAGTCATGTTGGAAGAGGAAGGGGCCCGCTCCAAACTGGGAGCATGGAATTGTCCAAAATGTTTTAGTATCCTGGAGCATTCAAAGTTCCTTTCACTGGAACTAAGGGGCCAAGCCCAACTCCTGAAAAACAACCCCACACCATTATTCCTCCTCCATCAAATTTCACACTCGGCACTATGCAGCCTGAAATGTACCGTTTTCCTGGCAACCTCCAAACCCAGACTAGTCCGTCAGATTGCCAGATGGAAAAGCGTGATTCATCACTCCTGAGAATGCGTCTCCACTGCTCTAGAGTCCAGTGGCGACGTGCTTTACACCACTGCATCCGACACTTTGCATTGGACTTGGTGATGTATGGCTTAGATGCAGCTGCTCGGCCATGGAAACCCATTCCATGAAGCTCTCTGCGTACTGTACGTGGGCTAATTGGAAGGTCACATGAAGTTTTGAGCTCGGTAGCAACTGACAGTGCAAAGAGGTCGCCGACTTTCTGCACAATGCGCTTCAGCATCCGCTGACCCCTCTCTCTCAGTTTACATGGCCTACCGTCCCAGAGCCCCAAAAAAGTCTGCGGGCTATAGAGCGTTTTCTATTCAGGCTCCAGTACTCTGGAATGCTCTCTCGGTAACAGTTAGAGATGCTACCTCAGTAGAAGCATTTAAGTCCCATCTTAAAACTCATTTGTATATTCTAGCCTTTAAATAGACCCCCTTTTTAGACCAGTTGATCTGCTGTTTATTTTATTTTCTGCCCCCCTCTCCCTTGTGGAAGGGAGGGGGGGTGGGGGGGGCACAGGTCCGGTGGCCATGGATGAAGTGCTGGCTGTCCAGAGTCGGGACCCGGGGTGGATCTCTGCGCTGCTGACCCGTCTCCGCTCGGTATGGTCTCCTGCTGGCCCCACTATGGACTGGACTCTCACTATTATGTTATATCTACTGCCCACTTCTGCGGTCCTCTCCAAGGTTTCTCATAGTCATTCATATTGACATCCCACTGGGTTGTGAGTTTTTCCTTGCCCTTTTGTGGGCTCTGAACCGAGGATGTCGTTGTGGCTTGTGCAGCCCTTTGAGACACTTGTGATTGAGGGCTATATAAATAAACATTGATTGATTGATTGACTACCACGTCGTGGCTGAGTTGCTGTTGTTCCCAAACTCTTCCATTTTCTTATAATAAAGCCGACAGTTGACTTTGGAATATTTAGGAGCGAGGAAATTTCACGACTGGATTTGTTGCACAGTTGGCATCCTATGACAGTTCCACGCTGGAAATCACCGAGCTCCTGAGAGCAGCCCATTCTTTCACAAATGTTTGTAGAAACAGTCTCCATGCCTAAGTGCTTGATTGTATACACCTGTGATTAGGCCAAGTGATTAGGACACCTGTGTCTGATTATTTGGACGGGTGGCCAAATACTTTTGGCAATATACTGTATGTTGTTTGACAGTTTAAAAGTAACATGTCTTCCTCAACTCGTTATTTGCGCATTTTTATGTAAAAAATATAAAAACCGCAAATACAATTCTGGAGAGAGAAAAAAAAGGTTTCGTTTTCAAAATCGTGCGTAACCTTCATAACCTTAGTTAACATTTTCACAACATTTTGCATTGTGTGCAGTTCACCATCTGTGCTGTCCAGGAGACACTTGAGCTCCAGCAGCCCTCTCACGCGGAGAATGTCTCCAATATGGCAGGGATCCGTACCGACAACCTGAAATTAACACAAAACAAATCACAATTTAGCTGCCTTAATTTACAGTTTGAAATCAAACTTTAACACTATGTAGGGCAGCTAGCGACAATTGTCTACCAGCTCAACAGCTTTGTGCGTGCTCCTCACACTCTGAAGTAACAATAACAACGTGAGTGTTAATAAAAATTATCATAAAATGCCCACCATTGTCAGGTTCTGTCCCAAAATATTTGAACGTCGAAGCACGGCTGTTTATTCACACGAGGCAGCCATGTTTGTTTATCAGAGTTTTCTACGTGTCTATTGCCGCGACACCTGATTGGACTGTGACGACTCCGCCCACTTGTGTTACATTCAAAGTTACTCGTAACTACGAGCTTCAATGTACCTTAGCCGAAACTGCGGATTTTCTATTAATCGTGCAAAATTAAAACACTTATGTCCATTAAAAAAACATGTTTTTTATCGAAATAAAAAGGAAACACTGAAATAAACATACTTACAATTAAAGAACACAGACATGTAAAAATATATAGTTATATACATATTTATTCCCCATGTCCATGTAACTTCATGACCTTACCAGCATTCATATATTCTATATCTACAGAGGAGATGCTATTATGTACTGTATACATGTGTCTACTGGTGGGTCAAGGTCCACTAGGATGGAGTGAGGCATACTATATCTAATTATTCCAGCATCACTGCCCATGTCCCCTTTCTTATGCAACACGTGCGTCAACATTATGTTATCTTTTTTTTCCCTTGCCATTTTAAGTTGCAATTCCTTGCCTTTTTAAAAGGAGGGCATCCAATACCAAGAGTCACTATAGCGGATAGTATAGAAGAGTGAGAAAAAAAAAATGTCCTTGTGCATGGCCTATTTGCTGCAGGCGATTACATGCGGCAGCCATGCATGCAAGACCAGGCAGATTGAGTGGACACAGCATTAGAGGGATTCTGTGCATGTCCAAGTAAAACAGCAAAACCTTCACTATGGTACATTTCCACTGGATGAAAAAGTACGCAATTAATAAAACAAAACACCTTTTAATTGTTCTCAATAATTTCTCTCTTGGAGGAATTGCTAAACATGTGTGCATGCTTACTGTTGATAGTCCACTAAAACAAACATTTAATCATAAGATTGTACAGACAAAGGATCTCTAGTATTATAAGGTTACTCAACTGCAGAGGGTGACAGGTATTTATCGGGGTAAGGCATTTATTAGGGGGTAAGGCTTTTATTTGTATGTTTATCACATTATTAAAAATATCAATTAAACTTGTGTATAACTTGCCTAAAAGTGGCCACTATACGCACGCGGGAGCTATTTAGGAGCCAAATAAGTTATCACTGGCTGCATTAAACAGGGGGCTGCTAGAGATGGGGTTTATAATAATACTTTTCTCTGCTGGAGATTAATTGTTCATTTTTTTTAATCAAATTTTGCTTAAACAAATATCTAAAACTATATTAGAAAAAAATATAACATATATTAAAACGATAATTTGGAATACATGGATTGCATAATAATGTATTATTATTATTGTTATGTCATGTGATTGTCATTTTATTATATAAAATATTGTTATATTTCATATTATGTTATTAAATATTAATGATTAACATTAATTATATCACTTCAATTTAATAAAAAATATAAAATGTATTATAATGATAATGATAAATACAAGGACATGGACACCATAATAATGTATTACTATTACTATTATATTATATATTATTATATATTTTATATTACATTAAACATATACATAATATGCATATGTATACATATCTATATCAAATATGATTATATATTAATATATATATATATATTATTTAATAATAATACTAATATTAATTAATGAATATAAATGTATACTTATACATATGTATGTGTATATTTATATAACAAAATATTTGTGCAGTATGCATTATGCAACAATTTGATCAAATATTCTTAAATATTCACAAATATTTAGTTAACGACTAAAGTCATGGAAGATAATAACATTAAATATTTGTGCAATCTTTAGGAATATTTGATTTATTTATTTATTTGGCATGATTTTTTGCATTATTTATGATATTTTTTAATCGCTTTTAGTCAGCAAAACCGTTTCCACTCAAAATGTTAGTGCAGGTTTAGTGTAATGCTTCATGGTGGCAAATAATTAGGCAGCTTTTTTTTTCTTCCTGAATTGTAAAGCGTGTGTATTTTTTTAGGTACAGCTTTCCTTTTTTAGGTGAAAAACACACAACTATACGGGACAGTATCTATTGAAGCAAATAACTCTAAATGTTTAATAAAATTAAATTAATAAAAATCATGTTCATAAAATGTTTGCTTTGAACTCAAAATGCAAGCAACAATCCGTGCATAAAACAGCTACCCTGTCTTTAAATGTGGCAATCTGACTGGAGACATTTTTGCAGCACGGAGCTGGAATCTTTACTGTTTATCTCTCGGGGAAATTCACGTGCCAAGCTTGATTTGTGAAGAGGCTTTGCTATCTTCTCTGCGTATCATAAACAGGATCTGTGTGAACGTTTGTGCAAGGCCCTAAAAAATATGACTTGCTTTATATTGAAACTCATGTTACACATACTGTACACATACTGTACACATACTGTACACATCCAACATAAGCACAGAGTCTATCTTTCGGTTGCGTGAGATGACACTAAAATATCCAAGTTGTGAACCAGAGGTTGTCAACTACTTGACTTTTGATAATAATGGTCCAAGAAACATAAAGTTTGGTTTATAATCCGCTGTATTTGTCTTCAATCTCTGACCTACGAACCAGATGTTGTTGAAAAACAGCCAACAGGGCAAACAGTTTTTCCCTATATAGAGAAGACACAGCTAGAACTCTCCCATGACAATAATGTTCATTATTTAAGCTTTCAAATGGATTTCTGATGTCACACTATAAAAATGCTTTTCGGCCCAAACAAGGCAAAGTAGGCAGCTTGTAACCGCATCCGACATGTCCTGTTCTTTGATAATGCAGCCTGAGGAGGGAAGCGTTCACAAACACACATTTTCATCATTTGGGGGAAAAAGAATCTTCTCAATTCGCACAATTTTACCTGCAATTAATTGAAGTTAGGCACACTTGTACAATTTAATCATTAATGTCTTAACTTTTTTTCACCTCAGAAAAAACTTGACTGTCCAACTACCGCCATAATGACCAACATTAGAATACAGTAGCGTAGTAGGCCTAGATAATTATTAAAAATAAGGCAGCAGTTCTGTTTAACAAGTATAGTTAATATTTTGGGAAAATGTATCATTACACACAGTTTGAACAGTTCAGTTCAGTTCAGTTTCAGTTTATTTCGAACATGCATACGATACAATGTAATGCATCACTTATTTCCAGTTGGTTCATCACAGCATGTTCGAAAAGGAGTAGGAAGAAGGTGAGTTTATTTAATCCTACCCCTTTTCATACCATAGCAATTTTATCCCATTTCCTTGTTCTCTGTAACAAAACAGTGAATAAATAATAAATAAATAATATGCCATAATAAGTAAACAAATATTAGATACATAAATAATCTTTATCTCAAAAAAAAAAAAAAGGGTTCAAGATGTTCATCATTATTATTGTTCTGTGTACTTTGTGAACACTTGTAGTTTGAACAGTCTCTTAAACTGAATCATATTGGTGCTTTGTTTGATTTCTTTAGTTAATCCATTACATAATTTAATTCCACATACTAAAATGCTAAAGGTTTTAAGTGTTGTACGTGCATAAAAATGTTTTAAATTAGATTTTCGTATAAGGTTATTTGTGTCCTCTTTTGTTGAGAAGAGTCGTTGTACATGCTTTGTACATAATTTTAGCTGTTTGCAAATGCAGAAAATCGTTGAATTTCAATATTTTTGATTCAATAAATAAAGGGTTTGTATGTTCTCTATATCCAACATTATGTATTATTCTAATAGATCTTTTTTGTAACACAGTAAGTGAATGAAGCACACATTTGTAGTTGTTTCCCCATATTTCTACACAGTAACTCAGATATGGTAACACTAGCGAGTAGGAAGGAATATGAAGTGATTTTTGGTTTAGAACATGTTTTGCTTTATTCATTATTGACGTGTTTCTTGCTGATTTAGGTTGTATATTTTTTATTTTATTTTCATTATATCATCTATTATTACACCCAAAAATGTGTTTTCTTTTACCCTTTCAATGTCTACTCCGTCTATTTGTATTTGTGTTTGACTTGCTCTTCTACTATTACCAAATAGCATTATTTTAGTTTTACCGAGATTAAAAAATAGTCTGTTTTTGTCAAACCAACTTTTTATTTTTGTTGATTTCTTCTCTTATTATTTGTATTAGCTTCTGTGTGTTCTCTCCTGAACAAAACCCAGTTGTATCATCTGCAAATAATACTAACTTTAAGTCCTTTGTAACTTTACAAATGTCGTTTATATAGAGATTAAACAATTTTGGTAACACTGTGTTTATAGGAAAATAAAACACTGTACTTTAATCAAGGGACTCTTTGGCGTAACACTAGCCCGTGTAGTTTGAGAATCACTGGATAAGAGCAAGTATTCTCAAACCGTGGTATATGAGTACCGTACTCTCGTGGTATGTGGGCTTCATCCAGTGGTATGCCAAAGAATCGCTTAATTAAATATTGTATAACAGTATTTGTTTCAATGTTTACATAAATATATTAAAATACAGTGTTACTGTTCAAACTGTGTGTAATGTCACAGTGGCCCAAAATATGAAATATACTTGTTAAATAAAACCGCTGCCTTGTTTTCAATGAATACTTAGGCCTACTACGCTACTGTATTTTAATGTTGGTCATTATGTTAAATGTTTGTTTATAACATTTGATTTGTTTGAGAAACTTTCTGTGACGCAATCCAGTTTATTCTCTACTATATTAGTAGTGTTTGAGAGCAGAACTAAACATAAAGGAAGGACAAGAGATCGCATTAGTTTTTTTGTGTTTGCTGTGTCCGAATATAACTACGAAGAGCTTGTGCAAATAAATTAATGCCATGTTAAGTCCTATTAATAAATATTGGGATTGTTGGTCCAATATCCACCCTATTTTTGCTGTCCATTTCCATAACAGAAACTTAAAACTTAGTTTTTGTTGTGCAGGAAAGCCAAGTGCTTTATTCAACACAAATGACCACATTATAGCATCTTTGTTATCATCAAGAAAATATCCTTAATAATATTAATAAACAAGATGAATAAATCCCTCGTATGCTCCACAGCATATACCGAATCTTGATACTGCTAGCAAACATTGCTGAACAACAGAGACATTTATAGCTAAATAATGAGACAAAATATGAACTTCACACCATAAAAACAACTGCAGACATGAATTGTAGATGAGACTAATATTTGTAGCAGGAAATCAACTGCAAACAACTGTATCCTTTTTCTCATTAGCGTCACGATTACAACAGCATGGCACTCGTTATGTCAATCAAATACGTTATTAACAGATGTACAGACATGATGGGCCTCCAATCCTTTTTTTCTTTAATTTATTGTAAGTGTTACAAGAAAGTGAGGTCGTAGCGAGCAGTAATGTCTCGGTGAAGATGAATGGTTTAAAGGGGAACTGCACTTTTTTGGGGAATTTCGCCTATTGTTCATAATCATTATGAGAGACAAGAAGAAAAAAAGGCTCGAATCGTCTCGTTCTTGGTGGCTATCAATGCAGCTAATGAGAGCAATAAATTCTACCTCTGAATGACTTTAAAAATGCATTCAAAAACCGTCAACTATTTGTTATTTACGTTCCGTAACCTGTATGATAACCAAACTGTAGCGTCATTGTTATTGAAAGAGCGAACACAGAGGAACGCTTTTTCCATTGAGTAACACATCGGCGTGCTACAGTGTCAGCTGTAAAAGTTGACTATGGCAAGAGATAAGCCCGCTTCTACGTCAACACGAAATGCGTCTGACTTTGTAATGCACAACACAATGTGATAAGCCACCAATTTGTTCTTATTGAAAAATATGAACAATCATATTACTGTATCTGTAAAGTATTAGCCCACATTTCATGTTTTGTTTGCACACAGCTAGCCAGATGGCGTATGCTGCTGTCATGATACACGCATGACTGCGTGTATCATGATCAAGTGTGACTCCCCCGATGGACAATTGTCTGTTTGGTCCAGCCGCCCGACTTTTTTTTCTAGTTTATTTGGGTATCAAACAACAGAAGAATAAGTGATTATTACATTTTAACAGAAGTGTAGACAGAACATGTTAAAAGAGAAAGTAAGCAGATATTAACAGTAAATGAACAAGTAGATTAATAATTCATTTTAATAATTTTGACAAAATAATAGAATGATAAATGACACAATATGTTACTGCATACATCAGCAGACTAATTAGGGGCCTTTGTTTACTTACTACTAAAAGACAAGTTGTCTTGTATGTTCACTATTTTATTTAAGGACTTAACTGCGATAAGAAATATATGTTTAATTTAGTTTGTTTGTTTACGGACGGTAAAGCTCAGTTGGTAGAGTGGCTGTGGGTTCCAGGTTCGATCCCCGGGTCTGCCATCCTAGTCACTGCAGTTGTGTCCTTACCCACCTGCTCCCAGTGCCACCCACACTGGTTTAAAAATGTAACTTAGATAATGGGTTTCACAATGTAAAGCGCTTTGAATCACTAGAGAAAAGCACTATATAAATATAATTCACTTCACTACTTACTAATAAAAGACAAGTTGTCTTGTATGTTCACTATTTTATTTAAGGACTTAACTGTAAAAAGAAACATATGTTTAATTTACCCTAAGATTTATTTTTTTAAATAAAGCCAATAATGCAATTTTTTTGTGGTCCCCTATTTAGAAAAGTACCGAAAAGTATCGAAACAATTTTAGTTCCGGTACCGGTACCAAAATATTGGTATCGTTACAACACTACCCTGGACACATGAGGACTTTGAATATGACCAACGTATGATCCTGTAACGACTTGGTTTCGAATTGATACCCAAATTTGTGGTATCATCCAAAACTAATGTAAAGCATCAAACAACAGAAGAATAAGTGATTATTACATTTTACCAGAAGTGTAGATTTATTTATTAGCCTTTATTTAACCAGGTAAAATCCCATTGAGATCAAAGATCTCTTTTCCAAGGGAGACCTGGCCAAGAGGGCAGCAGCAAGGTTACATCAAAAACAGTAAACAAATACATAAAACATCCCATTTATGACATTAAAACTTGCTCACATAACACATGTGCATACAGACAAGGTAGACTGCAGTCCTTTCACAGAAGCTTTAAACTCATTCAACGTAACAAGGGTTTGAAGTTTAATATTTGATTGTAGGTTATTCCAAGCCTTCGCTGCTGAAAACCTAAATGCTTTCTTGCCCAGTTCAGTTCTTACTTTGGGGACGACAAATTGCAGAACATTCATTGAACGAAGATTGTGACTTCCTTGTTTCTTTGTTAAAAGACAAGACAGATAAGATGGAGTGATACCCAGAATGGTTTTGTAGATGAAAACATACCAATGATTGAGGCGTCGAGCACATAAAGATGTCCAGTTAACCATTGAGTATAATACGCAATGGTGAGTAAGGGGTAGATAAAAGATAAAAGAGAAAGTAAGCAGATATTAACAGTAAATGAACAAGTAGATTAATAATTAATTTTAATAATGTTGACAAAATAATAGAATGATAAATGATACAATATGTTACTGCATACGTCAGCAGACTAATTAGGAGCCTTTGTTTGCTTACTTACTACTAAATGACAAGTTGTCTTGTATGTTCCCTATTTTATTTAAGGACTTAACTGCGATAAGAAACATACGTTTGATTTAGTTCGTTTGTTTACGGACGGTATAGCTCAGTTGGTAGAGTGGCTGTGGGTTCCAGGTTCGATCCCCGGGTCTGCCATCCTAGTCACTGCAGTTGTGTCCTTACCCACCTGCTCCCAGTGCCACCCACACTGGTTTAAAAATTAAACTTAGATAATGGTTTTCACAATGTAGAGCGCTTTGAATCACTAGAGAAGAGCGCTATATAAATATAATTCACTTCACTACTTACTATCCATCCATAAAAGACAAGTTGTCTTGTATGTTCACTATTTTATTTAAGGACTTAAAGGCCTACTGAAACCCACTACTACCGACCACGCAGTCTGATAGTTTATATATCAATGATGAAATCTTAACATTGCAACACATGCCAATACGGCCGGGTTAACTTATAAAGTGCAACTTTAAATTTCCCGGGAAATATCCGGCTGAAAACGTCTCGGTATGATGACGTTTGCGCGTGACGTCACGGATTGTGCGGAAGTATTGGGACACCATTGTGTCCCAATACAAACAGCTCTGTTTTCATCACAAAATTCCACAGTATTCTGGACATCTGTGTTGGTGAATCTTTTGCAATTTGTTCAATTAACAATGGAGACTGCAAAGAAGAAAGCTGTAGGTGGGATCGGTGTATTAGCGGCTGGCTACAGCAACACAACCAGGAGGACTTTGAGTTGGATAGCAGACGCGCTACCGTGAGTACACAGCTTTCTTCCAAACATTTGATCGCTTGCCCGTCCGTGCGTGCCGCTATGTGCATGTCACGTAACTTTGGGGAAATATATGTGCTGTATGAACTTTGGGGAGGTGAACGGTACTTTGGGACTGAGTGTGTTGTGCGGGTGTTTGAGTTGTATTTGTCACGACTTGGTCTATGGCGTGGTTTGCTCTCCCGTGGTGCAAAAGAATTGGAACGAACGTGGCGTGCAGGTAAAGACATAGTTTAATTATTACTATAAACTCAAACAAAAGGTACAAACAAAAGGCGCTCACAGAGGAGGTAAAAAACTTGACTAGGAAAACAAAAGGCGCGCACAATGGCGGAGAACTATGAACATTAAACAAACAAAAACTTACGTGACAAGAGATGAAACAAGAACTAACGTGACAAGGAACTGTGGACATGGCATGAATGGGTGGTGTCGCCAGGACGAACAACAGAAACAGAAAAGCCTATATAGTGACATGAAAAGTGAAAACAGGTGCGTGACTAACTGTGAACAGGTGCATGACATGACTGTGAAAACGTGAGACAGGTGTGTGTGAGTCCAAACGTGGAACAGGTGAAACTAATGGTTGCTATGGTGACAAACAAAACCAGGAAGTGAAACCAGGAACTAAGGAAGTGTCCAAAAAACAAAACAGCACATGGCCAAACAAAAACATGAACACAGACATGACAGAACCCCCCCCTTACGGACAGATCCCAGATGGCCAAAAACAAAAAACAGGATCAAGAGTCATGGGAGGGGGGGAGGGGGACATGGCGGTGGGTCGCCAGACCAGGTGTCCCCGAATCCACCGGGGCAGAGTCAGGTGGCGGCGGCGGGTAGACCGCCGCTGAACCTGACGAGGTGGGCGACCTGGGAATGGCCACATTCGTGGCAGACGAGGAGGTCGGCGCACCTGGCGTGGCGGACGCCCATGGAAAGGCCACATCCTTGGCCGACGAGGAGGTGGGCGCGTTGTCGTGGCAGGCGGCGAAGCTTGGCGTGGTGCGTCAGGCGGCGAAGCTTGGCGTGGTGCGTCAGGCGGCGAAGCTTGGCGTGGCGGGTCTTGACGAGGGTCTTGGTCTTGGCATGGGTCTTGGTCTTGGTCTTGGCGAGGGTCTGGGTCTTGGTCTTGGACTTGGTCTTGGCGTGGTTGGTCTTGGTCTTGGACTTGGCGTGGTTGGTCTTGGTCTTGGACTCGGCGTGGTTGGTCTTGGTCTTGGCGTAGTTGGTCTTGGACTTGGTCTTGGTGTGGCTGTGCTTGGACTTGGTCTTGGTTTGGGTCACTTGGCGGGTCTTGGTCTTGGTCACTTGGCGGGTCTTGGTCTTGGTCACTTGGCGGGTCTTGGTCTTGGTCACTTGGCGGGTCTTGGTCTTGGTCACTTGGCGGGTCTTGGTCTTGGTCACTTGGCGGGTCTTGGTCTTGGCTTTGGTCTTGGCGTGGGACAGCCACGGGCGGCACTTGGCGGCGTGGGGCAGCCACGGGCGGCACTTGGCGGCGTGGGGCAGCCACGGGCGGCACTTGGCGGCGTGGGGCAGCCACGGGCGGCACTTGGCGGCGTGGGGCAGCGACTGGCGGCACTTGGCGTCGTGAAGCTGCGACTGGCGGCACTTGGCGTCGTGAAGCTGCGACTGGCGGCACTTGGCGTCGTGAAGCTGCGACTGGCGGCGCTTGGCGTGGAGCAGGTACTGGTGGCGCTTGGCGTGGAGCAGGTACTGGTGGCGCTTGGCGTGGAGCAGGTACTGGTGGCGCTTGGCGTGGAGCAGGTACTGGTGGCGCTTGGCGTGGAGCAGGTACTGGTGGCGCTTGGCGTGGAGCTGGGCGTGGAGCAGGTGGCTCTTGGCATGGTCGAAAAACTGGTGGTGGCGGCCGTGCTGGTGGCTGTGGCTTGGCAGGTCGAAAGACAGGTGGTGGGGGTCGTGCTGGTGGCTGTGGCTTGGTAGGTCGAAAGACAGGTGGTGGGGGTCGTGCTGGAGGCTGTGTCTTGGCGTGACGAAAGACTGGTGGTGGGGGTCGTGCTGGTGGCTGTGGCTTGGCAGGTCGAAAGACAGGTGGTTGTGGTCGTGCTGGAGGCTGTGGCTTGGCGTGACGATGCTGAGCCACCCCACCTGAACAATTCCCAGCCCTAGCCCCCCCCTCAAGGAGCGGATCCCAGACGCGCTCCCCGCGGTCTGGAACCGTCTTTTGGGGTGGGCGGAGGGGGTTCAGGAGGAGGGCAGAATCCTCCCCTCTAAATTGTCCAAAAGGTCTTTCGTTCCCCCCCACCTGGGCTTTTGTGGGTGAAAAAAAAATTCTGACTTGGGCGTGGCATGAGTCCTGGGGGGCGGGGCATGAAAATTGGGTGACTGTGATTGACAGGATCTGATTTCTAAAAACATGTCTTGGTAATATTTAATCATGGATTTAGAGTCTTTGGTTGGATGTGGCTGACAAGAAAAAGAGTTCAGGGGAAAAAAATCCATGACGTCACCCACTGGCAGCGGCGTGACGTCGTCCTGGGGAAGCCGGGCTGGCTGCAGCTCGTTTCCGCCCGGAGGGGGAGGAGCTTGCGGGAACGATGCGTCCTTTCCAATGCTTGTGGAAGCCCTCCCTGACGTCCTTCGTTGGGAGCGGCGCTTCCGGGACTGCGGTGACGCAGCGCCATCCTCGGACCAAAGGGAGCTGATCGGCACCAGTTTGCCGGTCGGACCCCACATGAGATCCCTGCGCTCCATGGGGGAATGGCGGAGTGTCTCGGCTTCCATGGCGCGCAGGACCTCCCACGTTACCTCGTCAAAATTGTCCCATTTTTTTGCGGGAGAGCTCTCGTGCTGGCGACATCTGTCACGACTTGGTCTATGGCGTGGTTTGCTCTCCCGTGGTGCAAAAGAATTGGAACGAACGTGGCTTGCAGGTAAAGACATAGTTTAATTATTACTATAAACTCAAACAAAAGGTACAAACAAAAGGCGCTCACAGAGGAGGTAAAAAACTTGACTAGGAAAACAAAGGGCGCGCACAATGGCGGAGAACTATGAACATTAAACAAACAAAAACTTACGTGACAAGAGATGAAACAAGAACTAACGTGACAAGGAACTGTGGACATGGCATGAATGGGTGGTGTCGCCAGGACGAACAACAGAAACAGAAAAGCCTATATAGTGACATGAAAAGTGAAAACAGGTGCGTGACTAACTGTGAACAGGTGCATGACATGACTGTGAAAACGTGAGACAGGTGTGTGTGAGTCCAAACGTGGAACAGGTGAAACTAATGGTTGCTATGGTGACAAACAAAACCAGGAAGTGAAACCAGGAACTAAGGAAGTGTCCAAAAAACAAAACAGCACATGGCCAAACAAAAACATGAACACAGACATGACAGTATTGGTGGGTTATATGGACGGGAGGGGGGAGGTGTTTGTTATGCGCGATTAATTTGTGGCATATTAAATATAAGCCTGGTTGTGGCTAATAGAGGGGACGGCGTGGCGAAGTTGGTAGAGTGGCTGTGCCAGCAATCTGAGGGTTGGTGGTTACTGGGGTTCAATCCCCACCTTCTACCATCCTAGTCATGTCCGTTGTGTCCTTGGGCAAGACACACTTCACCCTTGCTCCTGATGGCTGCTGGTTAGCGACTTGCATGGCAGCTCCCGCCATCAGTGTGTGAATGTGTGTGTGAATGGGTGAAGGTGGAAATAGTGTCAAAGCGCTTTGAGTACCTTGAAGGTAGAAAAGCGCTATACAAGTATAACCCATTTATCATTTATCATTTATATATACACTACCGTTCAAAAGTTTGGGGTCACATTGAAATGTCCTTATTTTTGAAGGAAAAGCACTGTACTTTAAAGAAATACACTCTATACATTGCTAATGTGGTAAATGACTATTCTAGCTGCAAATGTCTGGTTTTTGGTGCAATACCTACATAGGTGTATAGAGGCCCATTTCCAGCAACTATCACTCCAGTGTTCTAATGGTGCAATGTGTTTGCTCATTGGCTCAGAAGGCTAATTGATGATTAGAAAACCCTTGTGCAATCATGTTCACACATCTGATAACTGTTTAGCTCGTTACAGAAGCTACAAAACTGACCTTCCTTTGAGCAGATTGAGTTTCTGAAGCATCACATTTGTGGGGTCAATTAAACGCTCAAAATGGCCAGAAAAAGATAACTTTCATCTGAAACTCGACAGTCTATTCTTGTTCTTAGAAATTAAGGCTATTCCACAAAATTGTTTGGGTGACCCCAAACTTTTGAACAGTAGTGTATGTCTTGTGTTTATTTACTGTTTTAGTCATTCCCAGCTGAATATCAGGTCCCACCCGCCTCTCACAGCATCTTCCCTATCTGAATCGCTTCCACTGCCCTCTAATCCTTCACTCTCACTTTCCTCATCCACAAATCTGTCATCCTCGCTCAAATTAATGGGGTAAACGTGTCTTTCTCGGTCCGAATCGCTCACGCTGCTGGCGTCCATGATTGAAAACAATGCGCAGATGTGAGGAGCTCCACAACCTGTGACGTCACGCTACTTCCGGTAAAGGCAAGGCTTTTTTTTTATCAGCGACCAAAAGTTGCAAACTTTATCGTCGATGTTCTCTACTGAATCCTTTCAGCAAAAATATGGCAATATCGCGAAATGTATGACACATAGAATGGATCTGCTATCCCCGTTTAAATAAGAAAATCTCATTTCAGTAGGCCTTTAACTGCAATAAAAATGTACCCTAAGGTTTATTTTTTTAAATAACGCCAACAATGCAATTTTTTTGTGGTCCCCTTTATTTGGAAAAGTACCGAGGAGTACCGAAATATTTTTAGTACGCGGTACCAAAAAATATTGGTATCGTTACAACACTATTTGGAAGAAATGTGGACTCGTCACATTGGGGGCAGGTCATGCGAGATTGTGCAGGTGTCCCTAATGTTGTGTCCGCGGAGGGCGCACGCATGACGCGAAGATGGAATGAAAAATGAATAAAAGTGCGCTTGAGAAGTCGGCTGGAAATAATGTCTCGGTGCTGATAGGACGAGGACGCCGACCTCCACCAGCCGTGCGTGCGCCTGGATTGGCCTGCGGCTCCTCACCCCCCCCCCCCCCCCCCCCCTCCTCCTTCAGCTTCTTGGCTTCTCTTTTTTTTTTTTGGTGGCGATCTCGCCCAGACATCATCAGTCCAAGCAGCTTCCAGTGCATGTTCCATCGCCTTCTAAATACACCTCCTGGAGGAGGAGGAGGCTGATGATGATGATGGTGATGATGATGATGGTGCGCACGACCATGGTCCCCATGCACGCTTGCCGAGGGACGTCGCGGCAGTGAAGATGTTCTGCGCCAGGCTGAAGGAACTTCAAATATCCGGAGAGTGTCCCTTCTCCAAAAGCCGCCAGCAGCAGCACCATCGTCACCAGCAGGAGCATGAGGATGAGGAGGAGGAGGAGGAGGGCGAGAAGAAGAAGGGAGCAGAATTGGGGGAAAGCTCCGCAGCAGCAGCAGGCGACGCCTGCACAGCGGGGGTCTTGCCCGTTTCTGACGGCAAAAAAGACGAGGAGGATCCACTCCGGGCGAGGAGCAGCCGAGGCAAAGTTAACCTACATACGCTCGGGGAGAGCATCCGCAAACTGGCATGTCCCGAGGTGAGTGCAAACATGCATGGAACATATATCATTTTGGTAACACTTTAGCATGGGGAACATATTCTAAGTAACAAAGACTTAATTTACAGTTATTTGGACACTACACTGTAAAAAAAATAATCCTATTTTTATGGTTTAATTTACTCTACATTTCTACTGTAATTTTCTATTTTTTTTAAATAGTTTATAAAACTGTAGAATTGAAGACATTATCTGTAAATAAACAATCCGCCTGTTATTTTAGGTAATATGCCAGTAATGACAAACAATGTATATTTTTTTTACAGAAAAATACCAAATTAATTATACATAGCATTTTCTGTTTTCTTAAATTACTTTCAAATTCATGTAACATTACAGTAATTATCTTTCATTGAATATGTAGCTTGTTATATAAAAGTCTATGTCCGTACTAGAATGAAGGTATTTTTCTGCAGAACTGTTTGCATCGTCACTTTATTAAAGGTGGTTGATTTGAACAATTCAGAAAAAATCTGTAAAATAATGGTATATTTCTGTGGAACTGCCAGTATTGTCACTTCATTAAAGGTGTTTCATTGTAATAATTTGGAAAAACTCTGTAGAATAAAGGTATTTTTCTGCAGAACTGTTTGCATCGTCACTTTATTAAAGGTGGTTGATTTTAACAATTCAGAAAAAAATCTGTAAAATAATGGTATTTTTTCTGTGGAACTGCCTGCATTGTCACTTCATTAAAGGTGTTTCATTGTAATAATTTGGAAAAACTCTGTAGAATAAAGGTATTTTTCTGCAGAACTGTTTGCATCGTCACTTTATTAAAGGTGGATGATCTTAATAATTTAGTAAAAATCTGTAAAATAATGGTATTTTTTCTGTGGAACTGCCAGCATTGTCACTTCATTAAAGGCGTTTGATTGTAATAATTTGGAAAAACTCTGTAGAATAAAGGTATTTTTCTGCAGAACTGTTTGCATCGTCACTTTATTAAAGGTGGTTGATCTTAACAATTCAGAAAAAAATCTGTAAAATAATGGTATTTTTTCTGTGGAACTGCCAGCATTGTCACTTCATTAAAGGTGTTTCATTGTAATAATTTGGAAAAACTCTGTAGAATAAAGGTATTTTTCTGCAGAACTGTTTGCATCGTCACTTTATTAAAGGTGGTTGATTTTAACAATTCAGAAAAAATCTGTAAAATAATGGTATTTTTTCTGTGGAACTGCCAGCATTGTCACTTCATTAAAGGTGTTTCATTGTAATAATTTGGAAAAACTCTGTAGAATAAAGGTATTTTTCTGCATAACTGTTTGCATCGTCACTTTATTAAAAGTGGTTGATCTTAACAATTCAGAAAAAATCTGTAAAATAATGGTATATTTCTGTGGAACTGCCAGCATTGTCACTTCATTAAAGGTGTTAGAATTGTAATAATTTGGAAAAACTCTGTAGAATAAAGGTATTTGTCTGCAGAACTGTTTGTATCGTCACTTTATTAAAGGTGGATGATCTTAATAATTTAGTAAAAATCTGTAAAATAATGGTATTTTTCTGTGGAACTGCCAGCATTGTCACTTCATTAAAGGTGTTTCATTGTAATGATTTGGAAAAACTCTGTAGAATAAAGGTATTTTTCTGCAGAACTGTTTGCATCGTCACTTTATTAAAGGTGGTTGATCTTAACAATTCAGAAAAAATCTGTAAAATAATGGTATATTTCTGTGGAACTGCCAGTATTGTCACTTCATTAAAGGCGTTTGATTGTAATAATTTGGAAAAACTCTGTAGAATAAAGGTATTTTTCTGCAGAACTGTTTGCATCGTCACTTTATTAAAAGGTGGTTGATCTTAACAATTCAGAAAAAAATCTGTAAAATAATGGTATTTTTTCTGTGGAACTGCCAGCATTGTCACTTCATTAAAGGTGTTTCATTGTAATGATTTGGAAAAACTCTGTAGAATAAAGGTATTTTTCTGCAGAACTGTTTGCATCGTCACTTTATTAAAGGTGGTTGATCTTAACAATTCAGAAAAAATCTGTAAAATAATGGTATTTTTTCTGTGGAACTGCCAGTATTGTCACTTCATTAAAGGCGTTTCATTGTAATAATTTGGAAAAACTCTGTAGAATAAAGGTATTTTTCTGCAGAACTGTTTGCATCGTCACTTTATTAAAGGTGGTTGATCTTAACAATTCAGAAAAAATCTGTAAAATAATGGTATATTTCTGTGGAACTGCCAGTATTGTCACTTCATTAAAGGTGTTTCATTGTAATAATTTGGAAAAACTCTGTAGAATAAAGGTATTTTTCTGCAGAACTGTTTGCATCGTCACTTTATTAAAGGTGGTTGATTTTAACAATTCAGAAAAAAATCTGTAAAATAATGGTATTTTTTCTGTGGAACTGCCTGCATTGTCACTTCATTAAAGGTGTTTCATTGTAATAATTTGGAAAAACTCTGTATAATAAAGGTATTTTTCTGCAGAACTGTTTGCATCGTCACTTTATTAAAGGTGGTTGATTTTAACAATTCAGAAAAAATCTGTAAAATAATGGTATTTTTTCTGTGGAACTGCCAGTATTGTCACTTCATTAAAGGTGTTAGAATCGTAATAATTTGGAAAAACTCTGTAGAATAAAGGTATTTTTCTGCAGAACTGTTTGCATCGTCACTTTATTAAAGGTGGTTGATTTGAACAATTCAGAAAAAATCTGTAAAATAATGGTATTTTTTCTGTGGAACTGCCAGCATTGTCACTTCATTAAAGGTGTTTCATTGTAATAATTTGGAAAAACTCTGTAGAATAAAGGTATTTTTCTGCAGAACTGTTTGCATCGTCACTTTATTAAAGGTGGTTGATCTTAACAATTCAGAAAAAATCTGTAAAATAATGGTATTTTTTCTGTGGAACTGCCAGCATTGTCACTTCATTAAAGGTGTTTCATTGTAATAATTTGGAAAAACTCTGTAGAATAAAGGTATTTTTCTGCAGAACTGTTTGCATCGTCACTTTATTAAAGGTGGTTGATCTTAACAATTCAGAAAAAAATCTGTAAAATAATGGTATATTTCTGTGGAACTGCCAGTATTGTCACTTCATTAAAGGCGTTTGATTGTAATAATTTGGAAAAACTCTGTAGAATAAAGGTATTTTTCTGCAGAACTGTTTGCATCGTCACTTTATTAAAGGTGGTTGATCTTAACAATTCAGAAAAAATCTGTAAAATAATGGTATATTTCTGTGGAACTGCCAGTATTGTCACTTCATTAAAGGTGTTTCATTGTAATAATTTGGAAAAACTCTGTAGAATAAAGGTATTTGTCTGCAGAACTGTTTGTATCGTCACTTTATTAAAGGTGGTTGATCTTAATAATTTAGTAAAAATCTGTAAAATTACGATATTTTTCCGCAAAACGTTTCATGAAAATTTCTGTAAATATGTTTTTGATCATTATTTGGTTTACAATGTTTTACTTTAATTTTATGGTTTTCGTTTGGCAGCCGTAGCTGCCATGCAGTAGATGACCGTTTTTTTACAGAATTTATTTTTACAGTGTAGGGCAACATATAAGGGTGTTAGGGCTACTAATAAGTAGAGATGTCCGATAATGGCTTTTTTGCCCATATCCGATATTCCGATATCGTCCAACTCTTAATTACAGATATCAACCGATACCGATATATACAGTCGTGGAATTAACACATTACTATGCCTAATTTTGTTGTGATGCCCCAATGGATGCATTAAACAATGTAACAAGGTTTTCCAAAATAAATCAACTCAAGTTATGGAAAAAAATGCCAACATGGCACTGACATATTTATTATTGAAGTCACAAAGTGCATTATTTTTTTTAACATGCCTCAAAACAGCAGCTTGGAATTTGGGACATGCTCTCCCTGAGAGAGAATGAGGAGGTTGAGGTGGGCGGGGTTGGGGGGGGGGGGAGAGGGTAGTGTATATTGTTGCGTCCCGGGAGAGTTAGTGCTGCAAGGGGTTCTGGGTATTTATTCTGTTGTGTTTATGTTGTGTTTTGGTGCGGATGTTCTCCCAAAATGTGTTAGTCATTCTTGTTTGGTGTGGGTTCACAGTGTGGCGCATATTTGTAACAGTGTTAAAGTTGTTTATACGGTCACCCTCAGTGTGGCCTGTATGGCTGTTGAACAAGTATGCCTTGCATTCACTTGTGTGTGTGAAAAGCCAAAGATATTATGTGATTGAGTAGGCACGCAAAGACAGTGCCTCTAAGGCATGGGTGTCAAACTCTGGCCCGTGGGCCAAATTTGTGTAATTTCATTTAGCCATTGAGGCAATATCAAATTAACACTAGAGCTGGCCCGCCGATTATATACAGCGGCGGTGCCGTGGTAACACTGCATTCACCGCTAATTGTCATACTTGCCAACCCTCCCGGTAGACTCACAAATTTCAGTGCCCCTCCCGAAATTCGTCACGTCCGCTTTTCATCCACTCCAACGAGCGCTGGCCCAGTCACATAATATGCGCGGCTTCTGCACACACACACAAGTGAATGCAATGCATACTTGATCAACAGCGATACAGGTTACACTGAGGGTGTCCGTACAAACAACTTTAACACTGTTAGAAATAAACGCCACACTGTGAATCCACACCAAACAAGAATGACAAACACATTTCGGGAGAACATCCGCACCGTAACACAACACACAACAGAACAAATACCCAGAACCCTTTGCAGCACTAACTCTTCCGGGACGCTACAGGGTGTGTGTGTGTGTGTGTGTATTTTGTAGCGTCCCGGAAGAGTTAGTGCTGCAAGGGGTTCTGGGTATTTGTTCTGTTGTGTTTATGTTGTGTTACGGTGCGGTTGTTCTCCCGAAATGTGTTTGTCATTCTTGTTTGGTGTGGGTTCATAGTGTGGCGCATATTTGTAACAGTGTTAAAGTTGTTTATACGGTCACCCTCAGTGTGACCTGTATGGCTGTTGACCAAGTATGCCTTGCATTCACTTGTGTGTGTGAAAAGCCGTAGATATTATATGATTGGGCCGGCACGCAAAGGCAGTGCCTCTAAGGCACGCCCCCAATATTGTTGTCTGGGTGAAAATCGGGAGAGATTCGGGAGAATGGTTGCCCCGGGAGATTTTCGGGAGGGGCACTGAAATTCGGGAGTCCCCGGGAAAATCGGGAGGGTTGGCAAGTATGACTGGGAGACGCAACTGCTCTGTACTTCTCCCTACGTCCGTGTACCACTCCGTACAGCGGCGTTTTAAAAAGTCATGAATTTTACTTTTTGAAACCGATACCGATAACTTCCGATATTACATTTTAAAGCATTTATCGGCCAATAATATCGGACATCTCTACCATTAAGCAATAATTCTGAGGTTATTGAGGGAAGACTCTTAGTTAATGGCTTATAATAAGGCCATGCATGGGGCGGTATAGCTCGGTTGGTAGAGTGGCCGTGCCAGCAACTTGAGGGTTCCAGGTTTGATCCCTGCTTCTGCCAACCTAGTCACTGCCGTTGTGTCCTTGGGCAAGACACTTTACCCACCTGCTCCCAGTGCAACCCACACTTTAAAAATGTAACTTAGACATTGGGTTTCACAATGTAAAGTGCTTTGAGTCACTAGAGAAAAGTGCTATACAAATATATAATTCAATGCGGGATAAGGCATTAATAAGTACCTAATAATGACTAATTAAGAGCCAGTATGTTACTAAGTTGCATGTTAATTAGCAACTAATTAATGGTGAATATGTTCCCTAGTGCAGTGTTTTTCAACCTTTTTTGAGCCAAGGCACATTTTTTGCGTTGAAAAAAATCCAGAGGCACACCACCAGCAGAAATCATTAAAAAACGAAACACAGTTTACAGTAAAAAGTCGTTGTCGCAATTGTTGGATATGAATTCAAACCATAACCAAGCATGCATCACTAAAGCTCTTGTCACATCACGCTGTGACTTATTTGGAGTTTTTTTTTAATGTTTTCCTGTGTGTAGTGTTTTAGTTCTTGTCTTACACTCCTATTTTGGTGGCTTTTTCTCTTTTTTTGGTATTTTCCTGTAGCAGTTTCATGTCTTCCTTGGAGCGATATTTCCCGCATCTACTTTGTTTTTATCCTTCTTTGTGGGCACATTGTCAATTGTCGTGTCATGTTCGGATGGACATTGTGGACGCCGTCTTTGCTCCACAGTAAGTCTTTGCTGTCGTCCATCATTCTGTTTTTGTTTACTTTGTAGCCAGTTCAGTTTTAGTTTTGTTCTGCATAGCCTTCCCTACGCTTCAATGCCTTTTTCTTAGGGGCACTCACCTTTTGTTTATTTTTGGTTTAAGCATTAGATACCCTTTAACCTGCACGCTGCCTCCCGCTGTTTCCGACATCTACAAAGCACCTACTGCCACCTACTGATATGGAAGAGTATTACATGGTTACTCTGCCGAGCTCTAGACAGCACCGACACTCAACAACACATCATTTGCAGACTATAATTACTGGTTTGCAAAAAATATTTCTTACCCAAAATAGGTGAATTTAGATCATCTCCCACGGCACAGCAGACTGTATCTCACGCTAGTGTGCCGCGGCACAGTGGTTGAAAAACACTGCCCTAGTGTGTGAACGTGAGTGTGAATGTAGTCTGTCTATCTGTGTTGGCCCTGTGATGAGGTGACGACTTGTCTAGGGTGTACCCCGCCTTCCGCGGGAATACAGCTGAGATAGGCTCCAGCGACCCCAAAAGTGACAAGTGGTAGAAAATGGATGGATGGATGGATGTTACCCATACTAAAGTGTTACCATTTTATTTTTTATTTTTTTATGATTATTCCTCTTCATAATGTTGGTATCTCGATCTTTCAACCTTATGATGCAGTTTCAGAGGCTGCACAGCGCCCTGCAAAGAATGATGAGAGTTCAAGCCAGGGATTCTGAAAGGTAATGTCATATTCTCTTTTGTTTTTCAAACACATTTTTAAGGCCGAAAACCATCCAGAAAACTACTGCATATTAAAATAAATTAAATGATTACAGTCATAGGCGCCAATCTACATTTCTGCCAGTGGGTGCTCGGTGTGTGTGTGTATTAGTGTTGTCCCGATACCAATATTTTGGTACCGGCGCCGGTACCAAAAGTATTTAGATACTTTTCGGTACTTTTCTAAATAAAAAGGACCACAAAAAATTTCATTATTGGCTTTATTTTAACAAAAATCTTAGGGTACATTAAACATATATTTCTTATTGCAAGTTTGTCCTTAAATAAAATAGTGAACATAAAAGACAACTTGTCTTTTAGTAGTAAGTGAACAAACAAAGGCTCCTAATTAGTCTGCTGACATATGCAGTAACATATTGTGTCATTTATCATTCTATTATTTTGTCAACCTTATTAAGGACAAGTGGTAAAACATTAATTATTAATTTACTTGCTCATTTACTGTTAATATCTGCTTACTTTCTGTTTCAACATGTTCTATCTACACTTCTGTTAAAATGTAATAATCACTTATTCTTCTGTTGTTTGATACTTTACATTAGTTTTGGAGGATACCGCAAATTTAGGTATCAATCCGATACCCAGTCGTTAGAGGATCATACATTGGTCATGTTCAAAGTCCTCATGTGTCCAGGGAAAATATTTCCTGAGTTTATAAACATAATATACATTAAAAAAAAAACGAAAGAACATTTTTTGATGTTAAAAAATATCGATGGCACACTGCCACCCTTAGTGTGACATGTATGGCTGTTGACTAAGTATGCCCTTCATTCGCTCTTGTGCAGAGTGTTCAAAGTCAGGATGATTGTGACATTAGTTTATAATCGGGCACAATGAAGTCTTGGTTAGACTTGTTGTATTATAGAATATGTGACTTGTGACTTTTTATTATGTAAAACGGTCCAAACTCGCTACAAAATTAATGTCAACAAGATTGATTATGCAAAAATTATTTCATAAATTGAAAGTCGCCATCAATCCCACGTAGGTGCCCGGCATTATCCGTGGGTGCTCAGGCCCCGAAGCACCCACGGGATTGGCGCCTATGATTACAGTAACCCTAATAATAGATTCTAATTATACATGTTCATAACTAGAGCATACAAATCAGTTTACGAGCTTCTAGATATGCTTTTTAAAATTATAAGCGCCCGACGGACATGAAATACACTGTAAAGAAAAATTACCAGGATTTCAAAGCAGTATTTTTCTACAGTAATCAAAATGTACTGTGCATTACAACAACTAACTGTAAACATTACAATATATATTTATTTTTCCACAAAACTGAAAAAGTGGCTTAAGGAAAATCGGAAGTGTGAGAACTATATGTTAATATAAATAAGTGTAAATGGTGTTGTTTCAAGTCTAGGGGACCCTCAGAATGCTAATTTTTTTTATTTAGAATGCCATAAACAGTTTTTATGATCTAGCTATGAAAATATTCAATTTGTAATTACCAATTCCTACTTTTGTGAAAATTCAGTCATACATTTCCGGAACCAATTAACTGGAATAAGAGAGGAAAATGTCTGCTTAAAAAAAAAAACGCAATAGAGTGAAGCTGCAAACCTTGAAGGGACTGTACGTAAAAATAAACACTGACAAACATATTTTTGCTTAGCATAAAATAAGGAATAGCCACAGTTGCACTGTACAAGAGTCAAACACTGCCTTTAACAATAATGCTGTTAAATGATCATAATAAGATTAATCACTGGTTGTTGGGGATTCATTTTGATTAATGAGGATCAAATAGCATTAATTTTTTATACATAATAGCAATAATAATTTATAATAATTGTGTTTCATTTCACATGAGCAAAGAAAGTCATATATATATATATATATATATATATATATATATATATATATATATATATATATATATATATATATATATATATATATATATATATATATATATATATATATATATATGTCTATTAAACACCTTTAAGATCATGTTGAAGCTAAGAAAACATTTATAAACAAACATTTATCCACATCAATGTGGACCTGTTATGTGCTATTTAAAGATAAAGGTGCCATACTTTGTTGCGTCACGTTTTTGTTTTTTTTAACTAAAATTTTCCTTTTACACTCTTCCATATATACCACATATCACTACCGGATCAACTCCACATTTGCGCATGCACTGCAATAAAATCCGATGATTAATCCGCTTTAAAGCGTTGAAGCCCTAACATATATTCTACAAGTTAATGCTCAGTTTTGACTGACACTGTCAAAGACTTACTCATTTAACAATAAAGTAAAGTATGGTGGTTGTGGTACTGTACTTCATCATACTGACATCTGTTTCTAATAATTTTACCCTCTTTTACTGTACTGCAAAAAAAAGGGACCACGACTTGTGATATATTGTACAGCTCTGGTAATATGTTCAAAATGACATCCCTCACATGAGTTGTAATTCAATGTCTACTTTACAAGGATAGTATATAGTACAGGAGCTACATTGGGGACCTATGTAGATAAGCAGAATTTTATTTAAAAAAAAATTATTTTCGTGAAAATATTTTTATACTTTTTTAAAGTCTAGCTTGAATTGAATTAGATCCATGGGAAAGAAAACATGTTAAATAACAAGATTAACATAATTAAAACAAATTTGATTTGATCCCAGGGGAAGTTTGCTATTATATTCTAATCAGTGATGGATCAGGAAGGGGCTAAGAATGTTTTTTTCTTAAATAAAATATCATATTAAGTGCACTGTCATTCATTAATTGACATTTTACAGTAATATATATTACAATAATTTTCTGTATTATCTTACATACATTTCAATACACAAGTGATTGAAACCGTATTTGAAGGGTGTTGTTGATGTGGGAAGTTGGCTAATTACAATTTCATCAAATTGAAATATTTAAAATGTAAAATTTTGTTATGCAACCGCATTCTTATATGAAACAATATTATGCATACTTGTGGTCCGTTTTTGTGTTAAAATGTCAATTTAAAAAAAATTGAAGATAGACGTGTTCCATAAAAATAAATGTTAAAATGCTGAGTAACCGTTGTGTAACTTTGTGTGTTCTGCAGCGCCGCAGTTTGTGGCATAGACTGTAAGGACGAAGCCGAGCATCTCACCGAGATGATGAATGCTCACTCGGCCAAAACAGGTAATTGGACACTCAACACATACATTTAATTTTTGATTCAAGCAATCATTTAATGACAACATGTGACGTACGGTGTGGTTCATGATGGCTGCTGAGGCTCAGACTCCTTTGGCGTTTTTTTTTGTCAAACTTTAAATGGTAAACCAACTTTTCCTACCTCTGGGTACCTGTGTTGTATATTTGTATATGAAATTGTGAATTCAAAACATGGAGGCATGGCGGAGAAATTTATTAAACAATCTCGCCTTCCTCCAAACAAGCCGTTTGGAATTTGCCCAATTTGTGACGTTTTTTCCCAAGTGTGATGTCGGTCATCTCCATATATGGTAAAGTTTTACCCGAAGAGCTTTGCGCGAGTCCGACATTGTCGTCAATAAGTTCCTTCTTTTTCTCTATCCTACATGCACACGCATCCTCCGCTGTTGCCATTTCTAATACAAAGTAGCTTATTGTTCAAACTAGGGTTGTACAGTATACAGGTACTAATAAAGTACCACGGTACTAATGACTTAAAAACAGTACTATACGGCTTCTAAAAAATACCGCTATCTTTTTTTTTTTTCGGAAATGATTGCGCCGTCGTCACGTTGTGACATTGCTGTTCGGCAAGGCATACACACAGTGTACTGTGAAGACACAAGAGGGAGAATGGATGTATTTTGGCTTAAAAACAAACAATAAAGGTGAAGCTTTTCACACTGAAGCGCTGCTCTGGAAGAGGTGTTTTGAACAGGAGTAGCTAGCTGGCGACTAACGTCCATCCGCAGTCGGCAGTGTTTTAGCTACTTCTAAATCACTAATCATCACCTCCATATCGACAAATAAAGTACGTTTCTTACAAGTATCATCCGTGCAGGACGAGGAATAGCTAAACATGCTTCACTACATGAGGATACAATAGCCAACCACTAACAGCAAGCTAACGTTTCTGAATGTAAAAAAACAAAAAACTGCAGTACTGGTTTTTCTTTTACAGTAATTGTACACCTACTAAGTGGCCTATTGGTTAGAGCAGTGGTTCTTAACCTTGTTGGAGGTACCGAACCCCACCAGTTTCATATGCGCATTCACCGAACCCTTCTTTAGTGAAAATAAAAAATGTATATATTTTTTTACCGGTGCACAAAATGAACCGTGCATGAACATCACCTTGTTCAAAGAACAAAACCAACACAGTGCATGAACTCACAACAAATTACACACCTTACACACATTACCATGAATTGATTAACGTGGACCCCGACTTAAACAAGTTGAAAAACTTATTCGGGTGTTACCATTTAGTGATCAATTGTACGGAATATGTACTGTACTGTGTAAACTGTACTGTGTCATATAATGTATTCTCTTCCTTTGCAATCTGCTAGTAAAAGTTTCAATCGATCAATCAAACAACCTGCAAATCAGATGGAAAATTAGAGGGAACATTGTTTGGGGGTATCCATAATACGCTGATAGGGAGAAGTTTTTATTTACACGATAAGTTGGATGTGTCTTTACCGCCGTGGCGGAGGCTCCGCCGAAACCCAGAGGCCGACTCACCGATTGAACCCAGGTTAAGAACCACTGGGTTAGAGTGTCCGCCCTGAGATCGGTAGGTTGTGAGTTCAAACCCTGGCCGAGTCATGCCAAAGACTATAAAAATGGGACCCATTACCTCCCTGCTTGACACTCAGCATCAAGGGTTGGAATTGGGGGTTAAATCACCAAAAATGATTCTCGGGCGCGGCACCGCCGCTGCCCACTGCTCCCCTCACCTCCCAGGGGGTGAACAAGGGGATGGGTCAAATGCAGAGGACAAGTTTCACCACACCTACTGTGTGTGTGACAATCATTGGTACTTTAATTTTAACTTGAACTTAATATGCTGTAAAAACCACCGTAAATTTTACTGCAAAAACTAGCAGCTGAGTCGCCAGAATTTTACCCTAAAACCTATTGTCCTTTTTACAGTGTAATTTTTGGATTACTTGCTTTAAAATCGAAAGTCAAGCAGGTATTTATAAATATTTATTTAATGTCTGAAAATATATTGTATTTTTTTTTTGCTGTCTAAATGGAAAAAATATATATTTGTAAGAAAAGATAAATTACTTTATTTACGCATAATATTACCAGGCTTCCGCGGGCCACAATAATGATGTGGCAGGCCATATCTGGCCCCCGGGGCCTTGAGTTTGACACCTGTGAGCTAACTGTGTCATTTGACTGTGCTGAACTGTGACTGTTCGTAATATTTACTTTATGTCACCATTTCCAGTTTTTTATTTTTCATGATGAGAGGTGAGGCTCGGCATGTTTCTAATATACCAATGTGTCATGTTGATAGTGGCTCAGCATGAACAGATACATTATGCTACTATGATTCTGGGGAAATTCCACTAATGCTGTAGTGCAAGGGTGTCTGTACTTTTCCACCAAGAGCCACATACTGAAGTATGCACGGGCCATTTTGATATACATATATTTTTTTTTTACATTGCTAAAAACAGATTTTATACATATTCAAAGACAAAACTTTGTATTAGCTTTGTGTTATCGGTGACTGAGTAGATTATTATTCATTATTAGCTAGATGATCACCCCCTGGGAGGTGAGGGGAGCAGTGAGCAGCAGCGGTGGCTGCGCCCGGGAATCATTCTGGTGATATAACCCCCAATTCCAACCCTTGATGCTGAGTGCCAAGCAGGGAGGTAATGGGTCCCATTTTTATAGTCTTTGGTATGACTCGGCCGGGGTTTGTACTCACAACCTACCGATCTCAGGGCGGACACTGTGTGACAATCATTGGCACTTTAACTTTAACTTAACATTTCAGCTTTTTCTCATTACATTCTGATTTTTGCTATTTGTTAGAATAGAATACAATAATAGACTTTATTGACATTGCCCTTCAAAAGTAAATCGAATACAACATTTTCACTGTTGTTGTTTTTTTCCGACAATATCCTGCAGGCCAGCAAAACTCGGTCTGCGGGCCGCGAATGGCCCCCGGGCCGCACTTTGGGCACCACTGCTGTAGTGATTCAGCCAAAACAACCTTTTTACAGGTCTCAACAAAAGTGTAACCCCTTTTCAAAGTTTCTTACAACTGCATTTTTAAAAAAGCTGATTATTCAAACTTTTGAACTTTGGTTCATTAATGCTTCATCACAGTCAATTACTTAGTTGCATGATTTAAACTAACTTTAAAAAAGACCCCGATATTTTGAAACATATAACATTTTATTGTCAGAATGTTGTACAAGATGTTTTACTTGATAGCACGTCATTTATTTGCTCAAAACTTGGTAACAGTATAGGGAAGGCCAATAAAATGTATATTTCGATATATATTACGGTCTGTTGCGATAATGATAAGTATCACAATGTATTATTTAATTTGGCCTATACGTGATAATAGAACCATTTTAAAAGGGGTTACACAAAGGCTCTTAATTTGGCTACTGACATTTCCAGTTGTATTAATTTCTCAAAACTATTGTTACTCTACTTGTTAATTTACCGTTAATATCTAGTTACTTACATGGTTATTTCTACACTTTTGTAAAAATTTGATAATCACTTATTCTTCTGTTGTTTGGAAACTTTACATTACTTTTGGCCAATACTACACATTTGGGTATCGATATAATACCAAGTATTTACAGCTAGGGGCAGTATTGGTCACACCAATGCTGATACTTCAAATTTTCAATATGATTGAATGATTACATTTTGATCGTAACAAAGGCGGTGTGACATATCTCAATTAAATATTTAAATTACTTCCTTATTCCCATGTATTACATATCGTATGATATTTTGAGCAAAAATAAAGTCAACAGTACAAAAAAACTAAATGTGAGCAAAAACTACTATTTATAAGTAAGTAAGTTATGACTTATTTCCTAAATTTGCAAACAATAACAAAAATGACAGGAAAGTGATTTTGTGGTAACAAAAAATATTGATCTAATCACTGTAGTATCGACCATATAGTGATACTATACGTAGTATTGTTACTGTCGATATTTGTATCGATCCGCTCACCTTTGTTTACATTCAATTCCAGCATAGCGGTTAGCATGGATTCTTGTGTCCTTCTACAGTGTATAGTGTAGCATGTCCTCCAGTGATAATATACTTGAACTTGAGAATTGGTGACTCAGAAGTGCCTTCGCACTGTGGAAAGACGTTGGCGAGAACGCTACTGTGCATTGTGTTCAGGAGTCGGGCTGTCCAATTTGCGGGACATGGCTACAAGGTGTCATCAACATGCATTATCACCATATGAAAATAGTATTAAAAGCCCTGTCATTTATATCGTATGTCAAGCTGGAGTATTATCTAAAGCAGCGGTCTCTAAAGTCAATCAATCAATTTAATTTAATTTATCCATCCCTTAATCACAAATGCCTCAAAGGGCTTCACAAACCGCAACGACGTCCTCGGATTTGAACCCACAAAGTGCGGCTTAGGGGCCACTCGCGGCTGGCAGCTTGATTTTTGTTGGCCAGCAACACATTCTAAAGAAAAAATAAACATATACCGGATAAAAACATTACACTCAACAATAAAAAAAAATCTATCTGGCCTGATTACCCCCAATAATGGGACCCAAAAACCAAAACAACCTGTGAGTCTTCCTGGTCTTTGGTGGTATCCGTGCATCCATGTGAACAAATTTCTCCCAAGGTATGTCGTGTATTGAAGTGTGCACAAGCCATAAAAAACGTTTTAGTTAGCAGTGTATAATAATATTATTATTAAAGAATAGTAATAACAAGAAATGTATTATTTCAAGCGGGTTATATTAGGCAAGGCAAAATTATTTTCGAGCACAATTTGTACGCCAGGCAATTCAAAGTGCCTTAAAGAAACATAACATTACAAGAAGTTGAATAAATTATAATTATTATATTTTTTATTATTCAAATTTGCTTTGTTATCTTTAATACAAAGTTAAGATATGGATGTTTTGTTTAGCTATTTGCATAAATGAACCGTCTGGGTGTATTTTAAAGTACCAATAGAATGGAAAAACATGTTCACTGTATATGCTTAATTGTGTTTCATTGTATCTATTAAACCATATCAATTGTATTTTGAATCTGCAAAGTATTTTAAAATACCATTAAAACATCACAAAATGCCACAATCTCAGACGACCATTTTGAATATTTCGCTCCGAATGTCTTCGGCAATTTCAGTAGATTTGGGGAGGGATGACGTCACGATGGGAACCCTTCTGCACTCTGACCATAACGGCAGAAGATATGCAAAATCGAGAAGGAGATGTGCTGTCTATTATTCACAATCCTTATGTAAGACATGAACACATATGTTTTTCTTTTTTTTAATGGATTCAAAGTCGTAAATAATTGAGTCAAGGGGGGGTTTATTCCTTCAACAAAAACCCTCTAAATAACCATCCAAAACCTGACAACGATACTCTATTTACCTGAATATTAACCAAATATTAGCGATACTGTTATTATAAGCGCTAATGCAGACAAACAATTTTTTGGCGGCGCATTGGTAACAGTGAGCTAACTAGCTTATGCTGTGAATCGGCTCGTCAAATTTATTCTGGATTATAAACTATGCCTCTCATCTGGATATTAGGAGGATTTAGCAATAAATCTAGAAGTCGCTCATCTGTGACTTTTAATTTATACCCGGAGATAGAGACAAACACACACAACTCAAGCTACTGTCTGCAGGGGAACTTTTCCTTCTTAACCCTTCATGTGGATCATGATTAATTGTTCATATAAACGAGAAGATATGAAATCCTATCAGTCGTCATCCCAGTGAGAGCAGACATTGTACAGTAAGTGACCATTTTATTATGTTTATAATAAAATGCTTGTTTAGTACTTTTTAGCACACAGCTTCTAAAACTCATCCTCCTTATATCAGGCTAAAAATATAGGGTTCTGGATCATAATTTTTCCCAAAGTAATCGTTGGCTCTCACAAAGTCTGCATGATTAGCATAGTTGTTGAAGGAAAATGGATCTGTGGTTCTGACCTCGGATCACGTGACTGGCTTGCTCATCCATCCATCCATTTTCTACCGCTTATTCCCTTCGGGGTCGCGGGGGGCGCTGGAGCCTATCTCAGCTACAATCGGGCGGAAGGCGGGGTACACCCTGGACAAGTCGCCACCTCATCACAGGGCCAACACAGACAGACAGACAACATTCGCACTCACATTCACACACTAGGGCCAATTTAGTGTTGCCAATCAACCTATCCCCAGGTGCATGTCTTTGTCTCTTAAAATGCCGCGGTAAATCTGAGTGAGAGTGATTCTATTTTGATCATATCTATTTACTCGCAAACTTTGTAAGTCATTCGGTGTCATAAATCAGATATATATGATAATAGCTTCAATACAGACGCAACTTATTTATCCATTCTACTGGTACTTTAAAGTGAAATTTACCAGCGAGCACACCAGTCCAAGTCTAATCACTAATCTTTGTGCTGACATATTGATTGACCCTGATCAGTGACCTATAATAACCTTTTAGGTAACCATCCGTGGTTATGGTAACAAGCATGTGTGTCATTAATCTGCATTTATGCAAGATTATTGCCATACATTTTTGTGATAATCGCAAGAGTTTAAATCTGTTGCTCTCATCCTGCAGCGATCCCGATAGAAGCCTTGAAAGTGTCTTTTGGCGAGGAGCTTTTCCACATGTGTTACGAGGAGGACGGACACATTCTGAGAGTGGTGGGGGGCGCGCTCCACGACTTCCTCAACAGTTTCAACGTCCTCCTGAAGCAGAGCAACGCGCCCAAAGTGGGCGGAGGGGATTGCGTAAGCGAGGCGTCCGTGCTGTGCTTAGACAAGGATCCTGGTCTGCTTACTGTCTACTTCTTCAACCCTCGCCCCACCACCGAGCTCTTCTTCCCAGGGGTCATCAGGGCAGCGGCCCGCCTGCTCTATCACATCACGGTGGAAGTGTTGATGGACCCGCCCACGGCCAAAGACAGTATCCTGCAGTCCAACCCGCAGCCCAGTCTTCTATACACAGTGCTCGTCAAGGGGGATAAGAACCTGAGCCCGAGTCCACTGAGGGCCTCCTCAGCTGGGACTCTTCCCACCTCTCTGTTCTCCACCATCTTCCCTTTCCATCTCATCCTCGACCAGGACTTGGTTCTGGTGCAAATAGGACACGGGCTCAGGAAGAGACTGACCAGGAAGGATGGCCTTCGGCGTCCTTCTATCTTCCAAGAACACTTCTCCATCGTTTGCCCTCAGATTAAATGCACCTTTCAATGTATCCTGACTATGCTCAACACCCAGTTTGTCATCCGGATCAAGCACGGGGTTTCTGGAGCAGACAGCACGGGCAAGGTATGTCACATCTAGGCTATCCAATTCCATCCATCCATCCATCTTCTTCCGCTTATCCGAGGTCGGGTCGCGGGGGCAGCAGCCTAAGCAGGGACGCCCAGACTTCCCTCTCCCCAGCCACTTCGTCCAACAGAGTGATTAAGGAAAGTGGCTACAAAATCTATCTATGATATATTCAAGCACCTATAGGGTATTAGCATAGGACATAAGGCAATAAACAGAAAATCACTCCATAAGGAGGAACAGGCAATAGCCAAAAAGTTCTATGAGTCGAATACACAAAAAAACCAACAATCTATAATAATCTACAAAAAGGAAATTCACTCATGCTAAAAAGTCGAGACGCTATAAACAGAAAGTATGTATAAAGTATTTGAGAAGCCTGAAAACTAAAAGCGCTCCAGAAGGAGGAAAAAAAGGAAGACAAGGCACTATGAAAATTGATACAAAAAGACTTGACCAAAAAAACTTAGCAAAAGAAAATCACTCTCTCAGAGGGAACAAAGGAATCAATAAACAAAGCGAGACAATACTTATCAAACTTGGTTGATGGCTGTGAACAAGGCTGTGGACAAGGCTGGAGGTACGTAGCGAGACGATATACTCTGGCAACAAGACAGGGGAAGACGAGGACTATATACACATGAGGGAGGGTGACACAGGTGGGCACAATCAAGAGAGACATCAGACCAGTGACACAGGAGGAAGGGCAAGTGGCCTGAAACGAGAGGAGGATTAGAATTTTCAAAATAAAACAGGAAGTGTGCCAGACAACCCCAAAACAGGACTTCCCTCACCACGGTGTGACACTCCCTAGGGAGGTGTACGGGTAGCATCCTGACCAGATGCCCGAACCACCTCATCTGGCTCCTATCCAATTGAAAGAACGTAATCAGGCTGATTTTTGTAAGCTTATTAGCGGTACCAATCAGCCCCAGGTAGAGATCGGGGCTCTACCTCCAACCAGTTTGTCATCCGGAACAGGCTTTTCGAGGAGATAGCACGGGCAAAGTATGTCAAAACCCGGTCACTAAATTGAAAGAAAGAAATCAGGCTACCTTTTTGAGAGCGTATTAGCAGAACCACTTGGCCTGAGGTAGAGATCAGTGCTCCACCACCAACCAGTTTGTCATCCAGATCAAGCACATGGTTTCCTCACCAGACAGCACAGGCAAGTTATGTCAAAACTACAATACCCAATTGAAGGAAAGAAATCGGGGCGATTTTTGCGAGCCTATTAGTGGTAACACTCCGTCCGTGGTGGCAGAGATCATTGCTCTACCACCAACCAGTTTGTCATCCGGATCAAACACGGGTCTTCCGGAGCAGACCGCACGGGCAAGGTATAATAATAATAATAATAATACCTGGGATTTATATAGCGCTTTTCTAAGTACCCAAAGTCGCTTTACATGTAGAACCCATCAGGTATGTCAAAACCAGGCCACTAAATTGAAAGAAAGAAATCGGGCTACCTTTTTGCGAGCTTATTAGCATAACCACTGGGCCCAAGGTAGAGATCAGTGCTCTACCACCAACCAGATTTTCATTCGGATCAAGCACAGGGTTTCTTGAGCAGACAGCACGGGCAAGGTATGTCAAAACTAGGCCACCCAATTGAAAGAAAGAAATTGGGGCGATTTTTGCAAGCCTATTAGCGGTAAAACACACAGCCTGTGGAAGAGATCAGTGCTCTACCACCGACCAGTTTGTCGTCCGGATCGAGCACAGGGTTTCCCGAGCAGACAGCACGGGCAAGGTATGTCAAAACAAGGCCACCCAACTGAAAGAAAGAAATCGGGCCAATTTTCGCAAGCTTATTAGCAGTACCACTCGGCCCGAGGTAGAGATCAGTGCTCTACCACCGACCGAGATCACAAGCAAATGTCAAAGCCTTTTCTCCATCAAAGGCACAGCCGGGCTCGTGCTGATAATGTAAGGGGGAGGTGGTGGTTGGGGGGACCGGTCGCCATGGTGAGAACCGAGACGTCTCCGTGAGTAAACACGACCGCTGAATTCCTGTCAGAGGCGATCCATATTTGTTTGAAAAGTCTCCCAGCTGGGAGCCTGTCAGTTTGCTAGTAAAACTTGAGCGAAGCGGCGATGGAGGAAAACAAAAAGATTGCCTATTCGTCTGATGAGCACAAACATGACTGAAATGTCAAGAGCTTCGTGTTGAACTAGTTTCAAAATAGTTACAAGTCTGGGGAGGCTGTAATCATCACAGTGCGGTAGAAGAGAGCAAGGTAAAGAGCCAACTTCTAGTTGGTGATTTCCACACACTGACAGAAACAGCAGTCCAAACTGTACTCATGTGTCCTTCAGGGCGGAGCTACTACACTGTCCCTTTACATAGAGGATCTTTGACTAGCGTTTTTACACTCGCTCCTAAAATGGTCTAGAATCCTAAAAACATCAGAGTGCTTCGACTGACGTTTTCGCAGGTCCTTAGTATTCCTGTCTCACAGATGTTTTTAAAAACAGCAGCTGCTTCTGTTGTATAGATTATCTTTGACTAGCATTTTGCAGTGAGTCCCTAAAAAACAGCAGACCATTTGTATAGAGTTTTTGCAATAGAATCTTAAAAACAGCAGGTGCTCCTGTTGTATACAGGATCTCTGACCAGCATGTCTGCAGTAGATACCTAAAAGCAGCGGAGCGCTCCTGTCCCATAGTGGATCTTTGACTATAATTTTTGCAGTAGGTCCTCAAAAAACAGCAGGTACTCTGCAATATACAGGAGCTTGTACTGCTGTCTTTGTAGTAAATCCGTAAAAACAGCAAGAATGTTTCTGTCACATAATAGATCTTTGATTGACGTTTTTGCAGTTACATAACAGCAGAGTACATAGACGTTCTTTGAGTAGTATTTTTGCAGTAGTTTCTTAAAACAGCAGGTTCTCCTGTCGTATAGAGGATCTTTGACTGCTGTTTTTGCATTAAGTCGTTAAAAAACGGAGTACTACTGTCTCTTAGGGGATCTCTACCAAGCGTTATTGCAGTAGGTCTTCAAAAAAATTTGCAGAGCTATCCTATACTCCTGTCGCGTAGAGCAGTGGTCCCCAACCACCGGGCCGCGGACCGGTACCGATTGGTACCGGGCCGCACAAGAAATTAAAAAAATAAATAAATATATATATATATATATATATTTTTATTTTTTTTATTTTTTTATTTTTTATGAAATCAACATAAAAAACACAATATATACATAATATATCAATATAGATCAATACAGTCTGCAGGGATACAGTCCGTAAGCACACATGATTCTATTTATTTATGTAAAAAAACAAAAAAAACAAAAAAAAAAACACTACTACCGACCATGCAGTCTGATAGTTTATATATCAATGATGAAATCTTAACATTGCAACACATGCCAATACGGCCGGGTTAACTTATAAAGTGCAATTTTAAATTTCCCGGGAAACTTCCGGCTGAAAACGTTTCGATATGATGACGTTTGCGCGTGACGTCAATGGTTTAAGCGGAAGTATTCGGAGCCCATTGAATCCAATGCAAAAAGCTCTGTTTTCATCTCAAAATTCCACAGTATTCTGGACATCTGTGTTGGTGAATCTTTTGCAATTTGTGTAATGAACAATGGAGACTGCAAAGAAGAAAGTTGTAGGTGGGATCGGTGTATTAGCGGCGGCCTACAGCAACACAACCAGGAGGACTTTGAGGATAGCAGACGCGCTAGCCGAACGACCTCACCTTGACTTCCTCCGTCTCCGGGCCGCCAACCGCATCGGTGATCGGGTGAAGTCCTTCGTCGCGCCGTCGATCGCTTGAACGCAGGTGAGCACGGGTCGTGATGAGTAGATGAGAGCTGGCGTAGGTGCAGAGCTAATGTTTTTAGCATAGCTCTGTCGAGGTTCCATAGCTAAGTTAGCTTCAATGGCGTCGTTAGCAACAGCATTGCTAGGCTTCGCCAAGCTGGAAAGCATTAACCGTGTAGTTACATGTCCAGAGTTTGGTAGTATTGTTGATCTTCTGTCTATCCTTCCAGTCAGGGACTTATTTGTTTTGTTTCTATATGCAGTAAAGCCCGATGCTATCACATTAGCTCAGTAGCTAAAGAGCTTCGCCGATGTATTGTCGTGGAGATAAAAGTCACTGTGAATGTCCATTTCGCGTTCTCGACTCTCATTTTCAAGAGGATACAGTATCCGAAGTGGTTTAAAATACAAATCCGTGATCCACAATAGGAAAAGGAGAAAGTGTGGAATCCAATGAGCCCTTGTACCTAAGTTACGGTCAGAGCGAAAAAAGATACGTCCTGCACTGCACTCTAGTCCTTCACTTTCACGTTCCTCATCCACAAATCTTTCATCCTCGCTCAAATTAATGGGGTAATCGTCGCTTTCTCGGTCCGAATCTCTCTCGCTGCTGGTGTAAACAATGTGCAGATGTGAGCAGCCCTTCCTCCGGTGTCGTCACGCTACTTCCGGTAGGGGCAAGGCTTTTTTTATCAGAGACCAAAAGTTGCAAACTTTATCATCGTTGTTCTATACTAAATCCTTTCAGCAAAAATATGGCAATATCACGAAATGATCAAGTATGACACATAGAATGGATCTGCTATCCCCGTTTAAATAAAAAAAAATCATTTCAGTAGGCCTTTAAATGTAACCTTCAGAACAATTTGGTTGAACAGCTCTTTAATAGTGCCGTATTAAAACTCTTAGGTTTTCGCCCTTTCTACCTTCCCGAGGAACAAAAAGGTACAGCAGGAATGTTCCACAGCTGTAAAAGGTCAAGTGTACAAAAGCAGTAACTTTGATGTTACCACTTTGTACCCGCGCTGAGGCCTTTTTCGTTATTTCAGCTCCCAGGCTTCCTTTCAGCAATGGCAGAACGCCAGGATGGTCTTTTGGCTGGAATACTTTCCCATGTGTTCACTTTGTCTGCGAAAACAGACGACTCATGTTTGAAAACATCCTCAAAGGGGGGAGGGCAGGTGTACTCGATCTGATAGTGGAGATGTCGCGAGTGCAAACACAAGTACTGATTATGGTTGACTTCCGAGTTGTTTTCATTTAATTATGTAGAGGGAATACCGTAATTTCCGGACTATAAGCCGCTACTTTTTTCCCTCGTTCTGGTCCCTGCGGCTTATACAAGGGTGCGGCTTATACGCGGCCTGTTCTTCTCCGACACCGACGAAGAGGATTTCGGTGGTTTTAGTACGCAGGAGGAAGACGATGACACAATGATTAAAGACTGACTTTTCAAATACCGGTAGGCTGGTTATTTTGATAACGTACAAGCGAGCACTTTGTATTACTTTGCACCGTTGTATTATTTGTACTCTGCACGAATGCTGTTCGCCATGTCAAAGATGTGAAAGTTTGATTGAATGATTGAAATATTTATTGTTAATAAATGGGACGCTTTGCGTTCCCAAACAGTCATCTCTGTCCCGACAATCCCCTCCGTGGTAGCAGGAACCCCTATATACTACGCTAATTACACATCAAAAAACCCTGCGGCTTATAGTCGGGTGCGGCTTATATATGGAGCAATCTGTATTTTCCCCTAAATTTAGCTGGTGCGGCTTATAGTCAGGTGCGGCTTATAGTCCGGAAATTACGGTAGTTCAAGGCTCAAAGTGAATAGATTTGTTTGACTAACTGTAACTGTACGACCAGAGCTTTTAAAGTAACATTTATGAACATTACAAACCGTTATTCAATAAATCCAATCAAATCAACTTTATTTATAAAGCATATTTAAAATTTACCACAGGGGTAGCCAAAGTGCTGTACAATGGGCAGGTTAAAAGATAATACGAGAACCGAGCAAACACAACACAACACAAAACAGAACACGATAAAAAATAAATAAATAAAATATAAAAACATAAAAACATAAAAACAGGTTCACAGCAGGTGTATTATGGGGCACCATTGCAGGATGGATATCACTCAGTGTTAAAAGCCATGGAATAAAAGTATGTTTTTAAGAGAGATTTAAAAACAGGAAGAGAGGAGGCTTGTCTAACACTCAGAGGTAGGTCGTTCCAGAGCTTGGGAGCAGCAGCAGCGAAAGCTCTGTCACCTCTAAGCTTCAGCCTTGTGTCCGGGACCGTCAGTAGCAGCTGATCGGCTGATCTTAGGGATCGGGTGGGGCAGTAAGGCTGAAGGAGGTCGGAGAGATATGTTGCCGCAAAGTTGTTTAGACATTTAAAAACAAATAAAAGGAGTTTAAAATTGATTCGGTAACGCACAGGGAGCCAGTGAAGGGACGCTAATATAGGAGTGATGTGCTCACGTCTGCGGGTCTGTGTTAGCAGACGAGCAGCAGAGTTAATAAGAGAGCTTCACCCCTGTATAATGAAAGTCAAATGCAACTACTCACACTTTGAATATGTCAGATGACGGTGACACAATAAGGTTATATGTAGAAAGTTAGAAAAACTATTAAAGTTTACGTGCATCACACAAATAGACTCACCCTAATGCAGTATCAGTGGGACACATGTCCTTGTTTGGGTTTCTTTCAAAATAAGATACCTGAAAGACAAATACCAAAAATGTATGTTTTTTTTTATTTTAAACACATGAACTTGGTAGCGGGGGTCAACTGGGGACCACTGTAATACTGTGCGTGGCTAAACATGATCATTTTGAATTACCAAATTACCTTAATCTAAGATACGAGATGACCGCTTTTTTGAAGACCGTTTCTGGAAAAATATTATTGAAATAAAGACAAGCTAAATAATTTTTTTTTGTTGCTGAAATGATTTGTTCAATATCACTGAAATAACAACCAAACAACAAAAAATTATTTCCGGGCAACAGAGCACATCTAAATACAAGCCGCACCCACATCATGTTTGGACAAATTTAATTTTGTACAAGTCTATTAACCGCAGGTGTACACATTGAAACATTAAATATTTACACAGCCGCCTGTATTCATTCACAAATAATTAATTATCATTAATTATTAATAATAATAATTACCATGGCAGTCCTTGAACCCGGTCTTTGTCAATGGCTGGGTCCATCGTTTTCGGCTGTGGGGCAGCGTCGTGTCGATGAGGGTAAGTCTATGACGCACTAAATGGCTGACCGAATGCTTGTGTCATGTGAGTGCGTTTGATTTACTGTGAACAATTTAATTGGTCCACCGTGACCCGTTCCTCGGCCTGATGTGACGAGGCAAAATTTATGGGCGGCGTGTGAAGCTTGTGAACCCAGAAAATCCACAAATTAGCCGCAGCATTGTATAGGCCGCAGGGTTCAAAGCGTGGGAAAAAGGAAAGTCTTATAGTCCAGAAATTACATTATTTCTTACGGTTGTTTAATGACTGCCTCATCAAATTAGCATCATAACTTATCCTACGATGTTTGCCAACTTGCTAATAGCCTTTGGGATAGGGCGGCAGGAAGAAAAGCTCGAACTGGGGGAGAAGTTTTGGAGCACCACTTGTATGATTCTCTTGACCCCTTATGCCAGACCTTAAAAAATTCTTATATTTACATCAACACAGTAATATGAATAGAGACCAAAGGTATTAAACTCCAAAACAATAAACATATGAAATATGTCTGAAGAACATCAATCCAAGTGGGCTTTTGTTAGATGGCATTTGTCATGTTTAGAAAAAGCATTCCGCTTCAATATAAATAAATATTCTGGCGATGGCATTGCTGACGCAGTTGCACATTGTAAAGCTGCCAAATCTTTTGTGTTTCTTAGTCACATGTCCTGAGCAACTTGGTGTGTGTTGTCCAAGGACATATAAATCCAATCTTACTTCCTGTAAGTTAACTGAAAAAATGCCAAGTCTTCTACAGTAGTTCTTTTTATGGTCTTTGTTTGTGTAGTGATTCACACAGCTGACCTGTGTGATGGTGTGAGGTCATTTCCTACGCAATGTTCCATTCACAATCACCGTCCATCAACAGGTGGACAGTCTTTCACCCTGAGTACAATACCTGGGAAACATGACGGAATCAGTAGTTTTGGAGGATGTTCATTGTTATTTCATTCTGCAGAAAAAAGCAGATAACGGACATGACACAAAACATTATTCATTTCAAATGGCAACTTGTTGACTTCAAGAAACTATAAGAAATCAATGAATTGTGGTAATCAGCAACAGTTTAAAAGCCTACTGAAATGGCCTACTGAAATGGAATTTTCTTATTTAAACGACGATTACTCCATTAATTTGAGCGAGGATGAAATATTTGTGGATGAGGAACGTGAGACTGAAGGATTAGAGTGTAGTGCAGGACGTATCTTTTTTCGCTCTGACCGTAACTTAGGTACAAGGGCTCATTGGATTCCACACTTTCTCCTTTTTCTATTGTGGATCACAGATTTGTATTTTAATCCACCTTGGATACTATATCCTCTTGAAAATGAGAGTCGAGAACGCGAAATGGACATTTACAGTGACTTTTATCTCCACAACAATACATCGGCGAAGCACTTTAGCTATGGAGCTAATGTGATAGCATCGGGCTTAACTGCAGATAGAAACAAAATAAATAAGCCCCTGACTGGAAGGATAGAAAGAAGATCAACAATACTATTAAACCCTGGACCTGTAACTACACGGTTAATGCTTTCCAGCCTGGCGAAGCCTAGCAATGCTGTTGCTAACGACGCCATTGAAGCTAACTTAGCTACGGGACCTCGACAGAGCTATGCTAAAAACATTATCTCTCCACCTACGCCAGCCAGCCCTCATCTGCTCATCACGACCCCTTCTCACCTGAGTTCCAGCGATCGACGGCGCGACGAAGGACTTCACCCGATCATGGATGCGGTCAGCGGCTAGCGTCGGATAGCGCGTCTGCTATCCAACTCAAAGTCCTCCTGGTTGTGTTGCTGCAGCCAGCCGCTAATACACCGATCCCACCTACAGCTTTCTTCTTTGCAGTCTCCATTGTTCATTAAACAAATTGCAAAAGATTCACCAACACAGATGTCCAGAATACTGTGGAATTTTGCGATGAAAACAGAGCTGTTTGTATTGGGATACAATGTGTCCCAATACTTCCGCTTCAACCATTGACGTCACGCGCAAACGTCATCATACCTAGACGTTTTCAACCGGAAGTTTCCCGGGAAATTTAAAATTGCACTTTATAAGTTAACCCGGCCGTATTGGCATGTGTTGCAATGTTAAGATTTCATCATTGATATATAAACTATCAGACTGCGTGGTCGGTAGTAGTGGGTTTCAGTAGGCCTTTAATTTTTAGATCAAGCAGATTGAAAAACATTATGAAATCACTCAATTCTGAGGACAAAAATATGGAATCATGAAAAACAAAAACAAAATTACAATGGGCCGTGCGGGCCCTAAAAACACTGCAACACAGCACTAGAACTTTGTTGCACCACCTCTGGCTTTTATAACAGCTTGCAGTCTCTCTGAGGCATGGACTTAACGAGTGACCAACAGTACAGTACTTCATCATTCTTGCTCCAACTTTCTCTGATTGCTGTTGTCAGATCAGCTTTGCCGATTAGAGTCTTGTCATGGACCATTTTTTCCATTTCCACCCCACATTTTGCATAGGATTGAGATTCGAACTATTTTCAAGCCATGACATTGACCTTATGTGTCTTTGTTCAAGGAAAGTTTGTACAGTTTTTTGCTCTATGGCAAAATGCATTATCATTTTGAGAATGATGTCATCATCCTCAAACATCTTTTCGATTGATGGAATAACAAAAGTGTCCACTTTGTCAATGTAAACTTGTGCATTTACTTTGTTTTGGCACCAGCCGCTAGGCTAGATCTGACCAAACTAAGTCTACGAGCATAAACTGATGAAGCCTACTTGGATGAGAGGCGACACGTCTTCTAAGACAAACCAAACGGTCTAGTTGTGATCGATTGAATGCCCTGAGAGTACAATGACCTTAATGAATGAGAACATCTTTCGACTTGTGCTTATTGAAGGTGTAATGACAGCCATCTCTCCAGTGCCATTACCTGACATGAAGCCCCATATCATCAAAGACTGTTGGATTGTGCATGTTTTCTTCAGGCAGTTGTCTTCATAAATCTCATTGGAACGGCGCTAAACAAAATTTCCAGCATCATCACCTTTCCCAATGCAGATTCACGATTCTTCACTGAATATGACTTTCATCCAGTCATCTGTAGTCCACCATTGCTTTTCCTTAGCTCATTGGAGCCATCTGTTACCTTCTGTTTAGATGTTTATGACAGCTTTTTATTAGCTTTTCTTTAATTAAATCCCATTTCCTTGAGGCGCTTTCTTACAGTTCGGTCACAGACTGTGACTCGTCGCATTTTCTGTTTTCAAGACATATTGCTTGAAGTTTTCTGTCTTGACACGTTAATGTTGCCCTTGGTCTACCAACATGCTTGCCTTTTACAACCTTCCCATGTTGTTTGTACTTGGTCCAGATTTTAAGACACAGCTGACTGTGAACAATCATCATCTTTTGCAACATTGTGTGATGATCAAAGTTTGATCATCCTCTCCTTTGTTTCAATTGACATCTCTCTTGTTGGAGCCATGATTCATTTTCAATCCACCTGGTGCAACAGCTCTCCCGACTGCAGACTAATGAACAGATTTAATCTGGTGCAGGTGTTCGCTCTGGAAATTAAAATTTACAGAACGATTCCATTTTTTTTACTCAGAATTGACAGATTCCTTAAATATTTCACTCTACTTCAGGCTTATTCAACTGGAGGCTCGCGGGCCACTTCCGGCCAGCCGAACATCACCCAAATAGGCTTAATTAAACCATTCAAACGAGGGTTGCTAATGGATGCAGTACTTTGGTAACCCCACACGGGGCAACAGCATAACATATGTGTCACAAAGAAGCAGCAATGAGGTGATTGGAAGAAGACTACTCATTCAAACCAAAAATGGCACTATCGACCCTGAAAAAAAATATCTAAATAAATCTTGAAAATCCAACTTTTAACAGAGACTGGACAACAAAGTATGAATGTATTGACATTTCTGAGTTTCTGATTACTTTTGTATGCGTGGTCGTGTTGTTTTTTGGCTGAGTAACTCTGGCGATCAAAGCTAGTGTAATACATGTAGTGTTAAATTAGAACAGTAGAGGGCGATAACGCTACACCTTAGGTTTAATTGGGTTGAGCCACATTAATCGTGTGCAATGTTTGCTATGGATGTTGTTTAATTTCTATATGCGTAAACATCTGTAGTTTATTGTGTGAATGTATTAACACTAAACCTTCTATTTTATTTATGTAAAATACACAATGGATGTTAGACTTTTGTAGTGTTTAAAATAAAAGAAGTGTAAAGAAATAAAAACTGAGGAAAGAAAATAATTTAAAAGAAGGAACATCAATCGTTAACAAAACTTCTGGAGCTTCTGTTTCTTCATGCTGTTAACTATCTGTCTAGCTGCGCATGTTGGAAATGAGTAGTGAGGACAGAATAATGAATTTAGTGTGAAAGTCGGTGTGTTTAGCAATTAAGTAGACACGGTCTCAAAGGAATATAACCTGCTGAGGCACTTTCTGACGAAACATCCAAATTTCGATGTCTGGCCCCTGAACCCTTGGGCTCTTAAAACTGCGGCCCTCTTCATTATGTAGTTCAATAGCCCTGCTCTACTTCATCTAAAAATTAAACTGACCACGTCATGTTTATGTTATCGATTTCTTTGAGTGTTTTTTTAAGCCAGAAAGTTTGAAACCAACTATAGATTTGTGTCATGTCTGTTTACTGTTTATTTTCTACAAAGTTAAACAACTGAATGAACATCCTCCAAGTCTGGTGAGTCCATCATTTTTTCCCGTGGTTGTAGGAAGGGTTGTCATTAACCTGAATTCCAAGAATTGACTCCTCTCACTGATTGTTTCTCGTTTCAGCTGATGGACCTTAAAGGCCAAATGATCTACGTTTCCGAATCAAACGTGATCTTGTTCTTGGGATCACCATGTGTGGATAAGCTGGAGGAGCTAACGGGTCGTGGCCTCTACTTGTCCGATATCCCTATTCATAATGCACTACGTGACGTGGTCTTGGTGGGCGAACAGGCTAAAGCCCAGGACGGTCTGAAGAAACGTCTCGGGAAGGCCAAATCAGCCTTGGAGCAGGCTCACCAGGCACTTGAGGATGAGAAGAAGAAGACGGTGGACCTCCTCTTCTCCATCTTCCCCGGCACCGTGGCGCAGCAGCTGTGGCAAGGTCAAACGGTACAAGCCAAGAAGTTTGAACGGGTCACCATGTTGTTTTCTGACCTGGTGGGCTTCACCGCTGTTTGCTCGCTCTGTACGCCCATGCAAGTGATCACCATGCTCAACGAGCTGTACACCAGGTTTGACCACCAATGTGGGGAGCTTGATGTTTACAAGGTAGGTTAGCGTGCTTGCTTTCTTTCTTTTTTTCCTTGCTTGCTTTTCAAATTTTCCAACATTGATTCCTGTTTTCAATGCTCAGTCTGTCGACTGAAAGAATTAGCTGCCACAACACAGGAAATAAGTGCTTGGTAAAGATCAAGTAGTGCAGATGGAAACGAATTACAGCAGAAAGTAAGACGCTATTAACAGGAAATTATTAATTAATAGGAATTAGAAAATAGGATAAAATAACTACTGGACTGTTCTGTTGCTGTAGCAACCACAGCCAGATATAAGCTACACTAAGGAGAAGTCGGATCTATACATATATTGGTACCAATGGTAGTATCAGTATATGATCAATACTGGAGTGATTAGCTTGATATTTTTTATTTTCCCCATATCTTTTTTTTTTTGTTGCCATTTTTGTCAATGTTTACAAACTCTGGGAACAAGTCTCTAGACACAGGAGAACTTTGAGGGCAAAAAACAAAAAAGATTTCAATGAGTAATATATAGTAGTTTTTGATTTTTTTAGTTATTGACTTTGCATCAAATAATTTGAATTAAAAAAATAAGGAACTAGTTTAAGTATTGTGTTGATATTGTCAAACTGTCAATAGCACTCACTATAAATACATTGGAAATTGAAACATTTACAGTTAATACATGTGATTGGTATCGACCGATTTCACTAATGGATGTTCAGAGCATATATACCCGATCGAAACATCCCTATCTCTAACTCAATATATATATATATATATATATATATATATATATATATATATATATATATATATATATATATATATATATATATATATATATATATATATATATATATTATTTATATATATATATATATATATATATATATATATATATATATATATATATATATATATATATATATATATATATATATATATATATATATATATATATATATATATATATATATATATAGTTCAAGCTAAAAAATATACAGGGCTTCTGCAGAGCAAATCTAATTTAATGCTTTTTAATGCCTTTTTAATGCAACTAGAAACAAATTTAATGCCCATGTCTTACTGCCGACCGTTATTATATATAGTCAAAAGTCTGTTTGTATAAACAAAATTGTAAGCATTTGACAATAATAATGTTATTATTAAGCACACACGTAGTCATAAGATATAACGATGCAAGTAAAGCTTTTAAACGTACTAAACATATGTTTCATTACTATAGTATTCTTAACCATTGTAATTGGAAGGTTAATAACTTAGGTAAACAAACATAGAAATAAAATGTACTCTCGATATTTTGTTGGCAAAAATTGCACCTCAGTAAATATTGAACATCTTGAAGTGCAGTTTTTCCCCCCCAATTGGGTGGTTTGTTTTGTTGTCTTTTTTTCTTACCAGTTGCAATCGTATGAATTTTTTAATGCCTTTGGATATCATATTTAATACTTTTTAATGCTATTTAAGGCCTTCATTTTTGCAAATTCCATTTAGTGACTTTTAATAATTTTTGATGACCCGTAGAAACTCTGATATGTATATATACATATAACATATCTCAAGGCGGGCAGCACGGTGGAAGAGGGGTTAGTGCATCCTCACAATACGAAGGTCCTGAGTAGTCCTGAGTTCAATCCCTTTCTGTGTGGAGTTTGCATGTTCTCCCCGTGACTGCGTGGGTTCCCTCCGGGTACGCCGGCTTCCTCCCACCTCCAAAGACATGCACCTGGGGATAGGTTGATTGGCAACACTAAATTGGCCCTAGTGTGTGAATGTGAGTGTGAATGTTGTCTGTCTATCTGTGTTGGCCCTGCGATGAGGTGGCGACTTGTCCAGGGTGTACCCCGCCTACTGCCCCAATGCAGCTGAGATAGGCTCCAGCGACCCCCCGCGACCCCAGAAGGGACAAGCGGTAGAAAATGGATGGATGGACGGGTAGTAGGCTGGTAGGAAAAAATGGTATGGTTTGTTTTGGTACCCTTTGACAGAAAAAAAACTTGAAAAGCCTAGCGTCTCCGCCTTGGCCACGTCAATATACATCTATATTTACCAGGCTCCAAATTTAAGAGCACCATTCAAAAGCGGAGCCGCAAATTCATAATTTAACTCACCAGATAATAACGTCAGATTTACACACCGCAGTGATTCGCATCAAATACTTGCAGACTGACACCACGTGTGTATCAGGCATCAGCGAGGTCTGCCGAAGGCTGGATGGCATAAACAACATGTCAGCGAAGACTTAACTGAGAGAGAGAGCTGCGTGTTTGACAAATACATCGTAAAAACGCTGCACGTAAGCTCCTTCAGGATCCTGGTTCCACTCCACGTGTATACGTCTAAAAATAGTTTCACTTTGTCTCTGTCACATAGTTGGAGAGTGCTCTTTGGTTACATGAAAGAAGACGACGACTTTAAAAATGGTAAAGGATGGAGTACAATTTAAATTTTATGGGCGCTTGCTTTTTAGTTCTCTGGCGCCCGCTGGAAAAAAAAAGACAGTCTGTCCACTTTTCCACGTTTGTCCTTTTGTTGAATTGTTGTCATTTTTATTAATGATGTTACATTTTTCCATACGTTTGTATCATCCAAGATAGACTTCAGTTCAGTGGAATGAAAGGTGGACAGGATTGGTGTAAAAAGGATTGAATTGGAGAGGATGCTGCAATGAACGCATCGCTTCTAAGATAATAATCTTCACCACCATGGCGGAAAATAAAACTAAGGTTCTTCCAAGTATTATTATCAGTGTAGGATTAAAGAAAAAAGAATGGCTAAGTATGCTACACACACACCAAGCAGGACAACACAAGAAGCTAACCGCTAAAGCTTCAATGTAAAGTAGGGGTGATATTGTCGATACTGTCGATACTAAGTATAGTATCAGTATGAACGATGCTAATGTCCATCCATCAATCTTCTTCCGCTTATCCGAAGTCGGGTAGCGGGGTCAGCAGCATAAGGCAGAGAAGCCCAGACTTCTGTCTCCCCAGCTACTTCCGCCAGCTCTTCCCGGGGGATCTCAAGGCGTTCATGGGCCAGCTGGAAGACATAGTGTCTCCGATGTGTCCTGGGTCTTCCCCGTGGTCTCCTACCCATTGGACGCGCCCTAAACACTTGCGGGGGCATTCTGACTAGATACCCGAACCAACTCATCTGGCTGCTCTCGACCAGAAGGCGGGCTCACATTACACCAGTTTTAAAATCTCTGCATTGGTTCCCCGTGTGTTTCAGGATCAATTTTAAGGTTCTTCTTATGGTTTATAAATGTTTTTATGGTATTGGGGCATTTTGATTTGGCTTTTACCTAATATCAATTATTTTATTGAAGTCATTTGTATTTTACTTTTTATCTTATTAGTTATGCAAGATTGTATTTAATCCTATTTATATATTTACT
>NC_084748.1:35044548-35049548 GCF_033978785.1 Entelurus aequoreus | reverse complement strand
CCATCATTGTAAACAATAGGGAACTTTGCGTATATGTTCAACTGACTACGTCACGCTACTTCCGGTAGGGGCAAGCCTTTTTTTTATCAGATACCAAAAGTTGCAATCTTTATCGTCGTTGTTCTATACTAAATCCTTTCAGCAAAAATATGGCAATATCGCGAAATGATCAAGTATGACACATAGAATAGATCTGCTATCCCCGTTTAAATAAAAAAAATTCATTTCAGTAGGCCTTTAAAATGCAGACAATAAAAATAAAAACAGTGCAGACGTTAAAAGTTAAAAGATTAAAAGATTTAGCTGAAAGCTAAGGTGAACATAAAAGTCTTCAGTCTAGTTTTAAAAGTAGTGAGAGTTGGGGAGAGTCTGACATCTTCAGGAAGTTTATTCCAGCTATGTGTTGCATAGTGACTGAATGATGATCTCCCTTGATTTGAGTTTACTCTTGGAACCGCTAACAGATTGCTCTCAGAAGATCTTAGTGATCTAGAGGGCGTATATAGTGGGAGCATATCAGTGATATACTTGGGCCCTAGACCATGTAGTGATTTATATGTGAGCAGGAGGATTTTGAAATCTATTCTCTGATGTACAGGGAGCCAATGTAAGGATTTAAGAATTGGTGTAATGTGCTCACATTTTTTGGTCTTTGTTAGAACTCTAGCAGCAGCGTTCTGAACAAGCTGTAGCTGCCTGACAGTTTTTTTGGGAAGACCTGCAAGGAGACCATTACAATAGTCTAGCCTACTGGTAATAAAGGCATGTACAAGTTTTTCTAAGTCTTGAGCTGACATGAGCCCTCTAAGTCTTTTTACATTTTTGAGGTGATAGTAGGCCAATTTTGTTACTGATTTGATGTGACTGTCGAAATGTAAATCAGAATCTAAAATAACCCCAAGATTTCTGGCTTTATTTGAGGTTTTCAGGGACAGTGATTGAAGGTGTTGGATGACTTTAAACCTTTCTTTTTTAGCACCAAAAACAATTATCTCAGTTTTATCTTCATTTAGTTGTAGGAAATGTTGGCACATCCAGTGTTTGACTTGCTCAATGCACTGGCACAGAAGATCTATGGGGCGATAGTCATTTGGTGATAGCGCTACATAGATTTGGGTGTCATCGGCATAGCAATGATGGTCAATGTTATTATTTTGCATGATTTGTCCTAGTGGGAGCATATAGATGTTAAATAAAGTCGGCCCCAAGATTGAACCTTGGGGGACTCCACACGTTACGTTGGTTGGTTCTGATACAAAGTCACCAATGGAAACAAAATAGTTCCTATCTTGTAGATATGACTTGAACCAGCTTAAAACTGTGCCTGAGATCCCCACCCAGTTTTCCAACCTGTCCAAAAGTATTGAGTGGTCGACAGTGTCAAATGCAGCACTGAGGTCCAAAAGCATTAATACTGAAGTTTTGCCAGAGTCTGTGTTTAGACGGATGTCATTTATAACTTTAAGAAGGGCCGTCTCTGTGCTATGAAGAGGTCGAAATCCTGACTGGAAGTTGTTGTGGCAGCCAGTAGAAGCCAAGAAGTGATTTAGTTGTTGGAGGACAACTTTCTCAATTATTTTACTTATGAATGGTAGATTTGAAATTGGTCTGTAGTTGTTGATAACAGAGGCATCTAGGCTCTGCTTTTTTAGAAGAGGTTTAATGACTGCAGTTTTGAAAGCCTTCGGGAAATTGCCCGATTTAATAGAATTATTAACTATTTGCAAGATGTCTGTTGATAGGCAGTCAAAAACATTCTTAAAGAAGTTGGTAGGTAAAACATCAAGGCAGCAGGTGGATGACTTTAGAGCTGTCACCGTTTCCACTAGAGTTTTAGAGTCTATGGCATTAAAGCTTGCCATCATTGCTGTGTTACTTTTGCCTAAATGGGGTGGTGATCCAACTTTTTTACTTGAGATATTGATGGTGCGTCTGATGCCTTCAATTTTATCAGTATAAAAGAATGCAAAGTCATTGCATTTCTGCGTGGAATGGAGTTCGGCTGGTATTTGTGTTGGGGGTTTAGTCAGTCTGTCAACGATTGTGAATAGGGTTTTGGCCTTATTTGTGTTGCTGTTTATGATATTGGAGAAGAATGTTTCTCTAGCACTTTTTAAGACTAAATTGTAGGCCTGGAGGCTCTCTTTATAGATGTCATGGTGAATATGAAGTTTTGTATTCCGCCAGATTCGTTCAGCCTTCCTGCACTCTCTTCTCTGGGCTGTTACAGCAGCAGATTTTCTCCAGGGTGCCTTTTGCTTGCCAGAAATCGTTTTAACTGTAACAGGTGCAATGATATCTATGATATTCACAATTTTGGAATTAAAGTTGCTTACAAGATCATCAGCATGACATGGGTTTAGAGGTGGTAGTGAGGAGATGGCGTTTTTAAAGAGGACATTAGCATGTTCATTTATGTACCGCTTTTTGACATTCTTTGATTCTGTTTGTGTGTCCGGAATTACAGAAATATTAAAGAAAACACAGAAATGATCAGACAATGAAGGATCAATCACAAGAACATCAGAAACATTGAGACCTTTTGTGATAATCAGGTCCAGGGTGTGTCCCTTATAATGTGTAGCCTCTTTCACATGTTGAGACAGTTCAAATGTGTCTAAAATAGTAAAAAGTTCTTTTGCGCCCTTGTCATTTAAATCGTCAATATGAAAATTAAAATCACCAGTTATAACCAGGCAGTCAAAGTCAGTGGAGATGCTAGACAATAGTTCAGTAAAATCATCAAAAAAATTTGCAGAATATTTAGGTGGCCTGTAGATAATTAACAAGAGAATTTTGGGAGAGCATTTCAACACAGCACACAGGTATTCAAATGATGTAAACTCACCGAGTGACATCTGTTTCCCCTGAAACATGTTTTTAAATATAGCAGCAACCCCTCCACCTCTTTTCCCCGATCTACATATATCAATGAAGTTATAGTTGGGGGTTGCTGTCTCGATCAGAATGCTTGCACTGTTATTTTGTTCCAGCCATGTTTCAGTTAAAAACATAAAGTCAAGTTTAGAAGTGCTAATAAAATCATTGACTAAAAATGATTTGCTATTCAGAGACCTGACATTGAGCAGACCCATCCTGATGGTGTTATTGACAGGCTTCGATGTTGGCTTTGATTTGGAGATAATAGGAATGAGATTGTTTAGGTTAGCAGGGTGGCTAAGTTTCCCAATGTTTACTCTCTTGGTAGTCACAACAGGGATGTAGAAGGTGCCATGATTTGATGTAGGCAACCTTGGGCCCAGCTGATAATGTGGTCTACTGCTGAACCCTTTTCTGTATCAGAAATATTCAGGACTGCTGTCAGGGCGAGGCGGGGTTTGCCGTAAGGGGGAGGGGGAGTGAGCAGCGTCAGAGCTGGGACGAACTACTGAAGGTGGACGTTGAGGGCGTGTAAGGGGTTGGCGTGAGAAAGGTGAAGTATGGCTGGGGGGTTGTGGAGCACGCCTTCGTGGAGGGGGTGGTGGAGGTGAGCGATGATCTAGGGGGGTAAAAATCTGAGTAGGGTGGGGCGTGAGTGGGGGTAGCTCCCGGAACTCCAAGGGGGAGAAGGGGGGAGAAAGGTCTACTTGAGGGAGGGAGAAAGATGGAGACGTGGATGGCTTGGGGGATGTGGGGGAGGGATCTTCACATGCATTCAGAATGGAGGGAGGGGCGGTAGAGGAGGATAGACACCTCTCCTCTTTGCTCTGGTGTATCTCATGGTCGACGTTCTCCTTTTGCAGTGGCGGTCCTCCTTCGACGTTCCTGATAGGCTGTGTTGTGTCTTCCTTCCTCGGTGGCTCCTCTTGTCTCTTGTCCTTGGCAGTGATGATAGATGCAAGATGCAGGAAGTGAAACATGTTGTTCATGAATAGCTTTACTCCCATCTTATTCAGGCAAAGTCCGTCTGCCTTAAAAAGATGCCTGCGGTCCCAGAAAAAGCTAAAATTGTCAATAAAATGCATTGAACGAGCAAGAAGTGCACTTGATAGCCACTCATTCAGCGAGTAAAGTCTACTGAATCTCTCAGCTCCTCTCCTGATTGGGGGTAGAGGACCACTGATAAAAACGTCAGCATTCACAGCGCTGACTGTTTCAAAGAGTTTATTGAAGTGCTCTTTCAGCTCTCTTGATTGTTGTTTTACAATGTCATTAAAACCAATGTGCAGGATGATATTTTTCACATTTGGGTGTGCAGCGACAATTTCCAGGATTCTTTTTTCCATGTCAGATACCATATCCTTCGGAAAGCAGAGTACTTTGGTGTTATTATTGCTTTTCATATCTTTTACAGAAAAGTCCCCCACAATCAGATTTTCAGGAGCTCTCGTTAGCTTTCTCTGTGGTGTAAAGTTAGCAGGTCTTACCCTTCTGCGTGGTGATGGTGGGTTATTCAGGCAATCAGAGGGGGATCCATTGTCCATCAACAGTGGGGCAAACCTGTTCTTTAGTTGGACACTTGCTTGCTGGGGAGGTTTATTGGTAGTTCTCCTCTTCTCAGCTGTCCGCTGCTGTGTCCTACGTGGCAGTGGAGTTGATGACGCAGTATGCCTGGCTGAAGATGGTAGCGCAGGCCAGCCGGTCAGATCAGAGATATCGGGGCGCTGGGTCCTGCCAGATATCCATTCTCCCTTGTCGCAGGGAGGTGGTCTTCTCTTTGGCTTTGCACCAAGTGTGTTCCAGGGAGGATTTTCACTGGTAGATTTATTACCCTCTACAGGGACCTCCCGTTTCTTCGTAGCTTCATTGTTGCTAGTTAGCTGGGTTGTAGCATGGTGCTGTCCAGTGTTTTCAGTCGACAGGAGTGCTAGAGTGGTGTTGTAGCCACATTGTCCATTCACTTCTAAATTCACTTCCAACCGATTCATTTTTATTTCCAACAGTAAAATCTTCTTTAGCAGTTTGTGGTAATCTTCCGTAGAGAAAGGAGGCATCTTATGCTGATTACCTTTAGCACTGTAGCACAGGCTCGGGCTCAGGCTTATCTTGAATGGTAGGCC
>NC_084748.1:35027048-35037048 GCF_033978785.1 Entelurus aequoreus | reverse complement strand
CGCGGACGATTGACTAGTTGATGGTTTTCTTTTCAAATGTTCGTTCATAGCCGTTGTGCTGCTATGATAGGCCATTTACGCTCGACACTGTGCATACAACAACATTATTAGGCTGTGTATTGAAATACTCCCACACTTTTGACGACTTTTGGCGTGCGTTTTTCCCCTTGCTCGCACAGTCTGCTTTGCGCTCCGCCATGACGGTAGTGTGACGTAATTATGCGACGCGTCGACGCACAAAAACGGCGTCGACGTATTTACATAACCGATGACGTCGACTACGTCGACGCGTCGTTTCAGCCTTAGTTTATATGTATATATATATGTTTATATGTTTATATATATATATATGTTTATATGTTTATATATATATATATATGTTTGTATGTTTATATATATATATATAAACATATATATATGTATATAAACACATATATATATATGTATATAAACATATATATGTATATATGTATATAAACATATATATGTATATATATGTATATAAACACATATATATATTTATATATATATATATATGTGTGTTTATATACATATATATATAAACACATATATATATATATATTTATATATATATATATGTGTGTTTATATACATATATATACATATATATGTTTATATACATATATATACATATATATGTTTATATACATATATATATGTGTTTATATACATATATATATGTTTATATATATATATATATATATATAAACATATAAATATATATAAACATATAAACATATATATATATATATAAACATATAAACATATATATATATATAAACATATAAACATATATATATACATATATATATATACATACATATCCATATATATATATACATATATATATATATACATATAAACATATATATATATACATATAAACATATATATATATATATATATATATATATATATATATATATATATATATATATATATATATATATATATATATATATATATACATATATATATACATACATACATATATATATATATATATATACACATACAAACATATATATATATACATATATATACATATATATATACATATATATATATATATATATATATATATACATACATATAAACATATATATATATACATATAAACATATATATATATATATATAAATATATATATATACATACATACATATATATATATATATATACACATATAAACATATATATATATATATATATATATATATATATATATATATATATATATATATATATATATATATATATATATATATATATATATATATATATATATATATATATATATAAACTAGGGCTGCAACAACTAATCGATTAAAGTCGATTACCAAAATAGTTGGCGATTAATTTAGTCATTGATTCGTTGGACCTATGCTATGCGCATGCGCGGAGGCTTTTTTTGGGGGGGGTTATTTTTTTGTTGTTGTTTTTTTTTTTTTTTTATAAACCTTTATTTATAAACTGCAACATTTACAAACAGCTGAGAAACAATAATCAAAATAAGTACAAAAACAGTACAAAACAGCGCCAGGGCGGCGGTGAGGCTACGTCTCATGAGGTGACGTAAGCTAGCCAATGATGTGTCATGTGCAGCTCACGTGACGACTGCGTCTCCTTTGCTGGAAAAATTAGAAAAATGGCGCAGGAAAACACTACCGATAGTTTAGCGGAGAAACATCTTGAGGTTATTGCTTCAATGGAGAAAAGTGTACGACCTAAGTCGTCAAAAGTGTGGGAACACTTCACTTTAAAGACTTCAAAGAAGACCGTTTCCTGCAAAATGGCACGGAAGTACAACATTGCTTCAGGAGCACCTGAAGAAGAAAGATGTTGGAGCCATGGATGAAGGGGGAAACTCACAGTACGTAACTTTTTAAGTCCATAGTGGCAACAAGCATTCACGAGTTCAGCTTTTTTGTAAGTAACGTTAACGTTATGCCTTTGTTGCAACGCGGGCCTGATAATGTTTCTCCGGCACATTTGACTCCATTTTGAGAGAGAAAACGCACGGTTACCAATTTCGAAATAAACGTAACAGACAGAAATATCTCAGGTTGGTTTCATAATGGATCAATGGAGCCAGGCCCGATAAAGCTATATAAATCTATTTAGATTTGAGTGACGCTTTAGTATAACTAAACGTTATGAAGGTGCTGGAATATTTCATGCTATTATTCAGAGGCAGCCTAAAATGAATCCTTTATTATTCACAACAGAAACGTGTACAATATCTGATTCAGTTCTGATGAGTTACATTTCTGTGTTATTATTGGTGTATGCTGCACCCCCAATGTCCACAACATGGTGCCAGTATGCTGTTTTTTTCCAATAAACTACTGAAAAGGATAGAAATGTAGTTTGTCCCTTTTATCCGATTATTAATCGATTAATCGAAGTAATAATCGACAGATTAATCGATTATCAAATGAATCGTTAGTTGCAGCCCTAATATAAACACACATATATATATATAAACATATATATATATATATATATATATATATATATATATATATATAAACATATATATATATATAAACATATAAACATATATATATATATATATGCATATATACACATATATATATATATAAACGTATAAACATATATATACATATAAACATATACATATATATACATACATATATATATATATATATACATATATACATACATATATATATATACATATAAACATATATATACATACATATATATACATATAAACATATATATATAAACATATATATATAAACACATATATATATATATATATATATATATATATATATATATATATATATATATATATATATATATATGATGTTGGAGCCTATCTATATTATTTATTTATTAAGTGTTTGACAATGAAATCAAATAATGTCAAGAATGATGTTAATGAATTATTGGATGTTTTAGATTTCATTGTGATTGACTGATTGTTTTCAGCTGCTTACGCTCCTACTGGTGAGCCACTTCCTCCTCCTATAATTAAGAAGACAGGACAGCTGGGTGCCCTTTGTCTGTCTATCATGTTGAAGGAGTGAGGAGTGGAACAGTTTGTTTACCGCTAAAAAGGCCAAGGAAGCCACGCTAAACTAGTTAGTTTGAAGCCACGCTAAAACAATTTATTTTGAAGCCACGCTAAAAAGGCCAAGGAAGCCACGCTAAACAAGTTACTTTGAAGCCAGGCTAAATAAGTTATTTTGATTATGTTGAAAGTCAACCACGGAGAATATTTATTGTTTGTGAAAATAAATTATGATCATTTGGAATCTAGAAATATCTCCGCGAGTGCTTATTAAGGAATTTAGTGAGTCAAACACCTCCTCCTCAAGACTACTCTGCATTACTTTATTTTAATTTTTTCGTTTTTCGTTTTTTTTGGAACGCAAGAGTAGCCGTTACAAGTAAACAAACTTCACTGAAGACCCGAAGGACCAAAGCAAGATCGCGCTGCACCAATGACAGCCAGCAGCCGGCGGGCCGTGAGTAAAATCAGCCATGATGACGTCATGAATGAACGCGCCGCTGCGCTGTATGGAATCAAAGGAAAGTTGCAGATTGTGGATGTGAAATGCAATAAAACAGGATGTTGGAAGGACATTTAAGAATGAAATAAGTGGACATTAAATTGAGCTGTGTGATTATCTGGAATGATGCCTGGCACACCTGAGACGGCAGCTGAGCACGACGACATGCTGAGAACGCGCATTGCTTCGCGCAGAGGCAGACTGGGCGCGTGCACGGGGAGTCTAAATGAAATAAAGACTTTGATGACTGATGTTAGAAATGCTGATAAAGTCAATGATGCATTTGACGCATTTAAAGGAGCTGTGGATGAATTTAAAAAGGCTCACAACTTTGTGCAAGAATTCTTATCAGAAGAGGAAAAGGAAAATGATTATTATGACTGGTATGAACCCAGAATAATACATTTGAATTATTTCATGAAAGATGTTGAAACATGGAAAAGAGAAATTGCACAATCAAAAGTTGGACCACTGGACAGCATATCAAATGTATCTCACAAATCAAAGTCTGCCACTGGATCAAAAGCCTCCAGATGTTCCTCAGTATCCTCAGAATTAAAAATTGCCAAAGCGGAACAAGCTGCCACAATGGCTCGAGCTGCTGCACTTAAGGAAAAACACACCTTGCAACTGGAGGAAACAAAGCTTAAAGCAAAGATGGAGCAAATGCAACTGGAGGAAACAAAGCTTAAAGCAAAGATGGAGCAAATGGAGTTGGAAGCGGACCTCGCAGCATCAACTGCTAAAATACAAATCCTTCAAAGTGATTTAATTCATGGAAGCCATGATGTGGCTCAGGAACCTCCAGGTGATGGCATGACTGAGTATTATGATTCTCACCATGATACAGAAACTATGGAGAGCAATGTGGACTTTATAGAGTTCGGTGCAGTACCCAAGACCCCACTTCACCAAACCATCTTAAGTCTCTACAGACCTCTACTTAAAAGGAACACCAACACATCAGAAGATCTAAATAAACCTCAAAACAAAAACACAACTGAAAAACACAAGACCCAAAGTGTAAATCAGGCTCAACCAATAAATCACTCTGCACAAGATAATGTGGTTATTAATGCTGCTCATGATAACTTGGATATGGTTTTTCAAAGACAAAGTGACATTGCAAAACTCATTGTCTCACAGCAAAAACTGTCTCTACTACCAGCAAGAGAGGTTTCTGTGTTTGATGGTAACCCACTGGCATATCAGTCTTTTATCCATGCATTTGAACACTTGATTGAAGACAAGACTGATAATGATCAAGACCGGCTCTACTACCTTGAGCAGTTTACCTCTGGTTTGCCAAGAGACTTGGTTCGCAGCTGTTTGCACATGGAAGCCAGTAGGGGCTATAATGAAGCAAGGCGCCTCTTTAAAGAACACTTTGGAAATGAGATGAAGATTTCGGGAGCTTACTTGGAAAAAGCCTTGAATTGGACAGCGATTAAAGCTGAGGATGGGAAAATGCTGCATGCATATGCAATGTATTTGAGAGGATGCTGTAATGTAATGCAAGATTTACAGTATTTGGAGGAACTTGATATCCCATCGAACCTAAGGCTAATTACATTCAAACTACCCTACAAACTCAGAGAAAGGTGGACAAGCACAGCTTATGAGACACAACAGAGAACTGGCAGGAGAATCAGATTTAACAACTTTGTGGATTTTGTGGAAAAGTATGCCAAGATGCTTTTGGATCCGTTGTTTGGAGACATTCAAGACCAAATAACAACAAAAAGGCCTCTCCCAAGAAGCACAAGTGAACTAAAACCAATCAGCCAAAGAAGAAGCAGCTTTGCTACTTCAGTAGCTGTGAATACAGAGCCAGCAGGATGCACTGTAAAACAATCATCTGTTCCACAACAATCTGCTCAAACCACACCCAGTGGTATCATCCCTTCATGTGGATATTGTCATGGCAAACATGCTCTGATTGACTGCTCACAATTCAAAACACAGTCACATGACAAAAAGGTTGACTTTTTAAGAAGGCAAGGATATTGTTTTGGTTGCCTACTAAAAGGTCATTTAAGCAAAAATTGTAAAAGAAGATTAATGTGTCATGTTTGCAAAATGAAACATCCTACTGTACTTCATATTCCAAATGAAAAAGGCCCAAGGCAGGAAACTCAAGCAAAGCCCACTGCTGAGACAGAAGAAACCCCTATAAGCATTGCTCTTGTTTCAGCCGGTGATGCAACCGGGGCCGGGAAAGACTGTGCACTTTCAATCGTGCCAGTCAGAGTTAAGGCGGGAAAAGGGAACAGCTATGTTCAGACCTATGCCTTCCTCGATCCAGGCAGCACGGCAACATTTTGCACGGAAAATCTAATGGACCGACTGAATGTGAAAGGACGCAAAACAGAAATTATTTTGCGAACAATGGGACAGGAAAAGCCTGCAAAGACCTATGAGGTCAGAGGACTGGAGGTTGGAGACTTGGAAGGGTTCACATCACTGGACCTGCCAAAAGTGTACACACAGAGCAAGATACCTGTCTCAAAGAAAAACATCATCACCAAGGCTGACTTGAAGAGGTGGCCATATCTTGGTGGCATTGACTTAAAAGAAATTGAAGCAAACATTGAACTTCTTATTGGGACTGATTTTCCTCGGGCAATGGAGCCGTGGAATATAATAAACAGTCAACAAAATGGACCATATGCAGTCCAAACCAGACTGGGATGGGTGGTAACTGGACCACTCAGTTGCAGTGCTACAGAACATGCTGAGCCCATTGCAGTGTCAGCTAACAGAATCTCAGTAATTGAGCTAAAGGACCTCCTCATCAGACAATATAACCAGGATTTCTCTGAAAACATATATGAGAAGAAAAATGAGATGTCAGTTGAGGATAAATGTTCTATGGAGATCGCCTCAAGTTCAGTCTTTCTTAAAGATGGTCACGATCCTCTGCCACTGCCTTTCCGGGATAAAGACAAAGTCACACCTCAGGATAAGTTCAGAGAGAAAGAAAGACATCGGCATTCCTCCTTTTCTTCTTCCAAAAAAAACCATGGACCATGGAACAAGGAAACACATAACAAGACCATGAAACAAGGAAGCATATAACAAGACCATGGACCATGGAACAAGGAAATACATAACAAGACCATGGACCATGGAACAAGGAATCGCATAACAAGACCATGGACCTAAGACCATGGAACAAGTAAAGACATTTCCAGATGCCAAAGGCTTTGTAAGAAGTGTTTTGGTTAAAACCAAGACCAACACAGTTCAACGACCAATAGATGAACTCTGCCTGCTAATGGAAGCAGCTTGATGGACTGAGGGGGGCTTCGGTTCTCCAGACTCGATGACCGCTTCAGATATGACTATGGACTTTGAAGAGACTTGACGAGTAACTCAAGTAACTTAATTAACTTTGAATTTGAAGAACATCATTGTTTGGATTGTATTGTTCTATTATGGCTCCTGTGAATATTATTTATGTAATTGTTTTGCTAAAGCACACAATTAGGGGCCGGGATGTTGGAGCCAGTTGGAGCCTATTTATATTATTTATTTATTAATTGTTTGACAATGAAATCAAATAATGTCAAGAATGATGTTAATGAATTATTGGATGTTTTAGATTTCATTGTGATTGGCTGATTGTTTTCAGCTGCTCACGCTCCTACTGGTGAGCCACTTCCTCCTCCTATAATTAAGAAGACAGGACAGCTGGGTGCCCTTTGTCTGTCTATCATGTTGAAGGAGTGAGGAGTGAAACAGTTTGTTTAGCGCTAAACTAGTTAGTTTGAAGCCACGCTAAAACAATTTATTTTGAAGCCACGCTAAACTAGTTAGTTTGAAGCCACGCTAAATAAGTTATTTTGATTATATTGAAAACTGGGAATATAATCCCAGAGAAGGGGGGAAAAAACGGTCAGCTATTTTTAAATGGAAGAAACAATATGATTACATTATATATACATGCTACATAAACAATGTATGAATACATTAGATATATATATATATCTTATAGACCGTATCTCTGTTGCTGCAGCAGCAGAGAGTTTATTCTGTCGTGACACTTTGTATTGATATTTTGTATTACATTCTTCCCTTAAATGATCATGTTTACAGTGATTGTTATATATGTATTTTTTATGTATGTCGCTTTGGATAAAAGCGTCTGCCAAATACTTAAACATATATAAACACCTGAAAGTCTTTATATCAGCTAAAACCACCAATCTGTTTCACTGGATTCAGAATAAAACCAAATTCTGTTTTACCCAACAATGTTAGGTATTTTAATATTATTACTTGAAGACTTATTCCTGGTTACAATTATACTGTTAAGAAAGTATTGTCTTATATTTTGCCTAAAATGAGAATGCATTATAATCAATGGCGGCTGGTGAATTTTGTTTTAGGTGGGGCAGAAAGTTTGTAAACCAAACCCCTGTAGGGGCGTCATCCTCCCCCAGAAGATTTATTTGTGATTTTCACATACAAATATTGAAGATCTTTGCTCCTTCTCAACTCTGTGGTAATGTTATTTTCATAAAATACAACCAACAGTACATTAATGTTAAATCTTACTTGTGAAAAGTAATCCCCCGATTCCTATTTTCAACAGTCCGCTCATTTGAGCAGGAAAACGCTGAACACCAGCCCGGCATCTTTGTTTTCTACCTGTCAACTGTCAGTTTAGGCTGCTCGCCGGCTCCTCATCACCACTTCAAGATGCAAATTGCTCGCGTCACAGCAACCAATATTGCGTCTACTTATAAGATGTTTATGGTTATAACGTCATTTCAAACACGGCAATATGTTGCGTCCACTGCAGTTTGCTACCTTATTCATACTTTTTGTCAAGTGATTTTTTAAGCAGGGTTGCATGAGGTACCTATACTTAACGTTACGTTAGTCAATGTATCACACACAGTAACATAACGTTAGACGGCGGTCAGCAGCACCGCGTATTTTAGCCACATACAAAAAGACAAACAGTCAAATAAAGGTCAGTTAAAATATATACTATATTAAGAATATGTGTACATATTGCATAGGGCCCTGACATCTAAAAAGTACAACTCTGTTCATTGTTATATCAATGAACAGAGTTGTACATGAGGACATATATGTTCATATATGTTCATGTATTTGTTATGTTTTTCATGTGTACGCACACATCAACACACATACAGTATGAGATTAGATCAATGAGATAAGGTAAGAACAGAATAGAAACTGCTGTGGAACTAGTTACAATGCAATATGCCATGGAAATACAATGTTAACACTTTTGTACAAATAAGTACAGTTGCACTTGTTTTTGCAAATGTGTTTATTCTGTAAAGGAATGAGTTAATTGTTTAAAATTGTTTAAACTATTAAAATGACTGGTTAATAGTGCTAATATGAATTGCAATGTCAGTACTATTTTCTTTCCTGCTATTTCAAATGCACTTGTTTTAATAAATAAATACAGCGGTTTAAAAGCATGCCTGTCGGGTGGGGGTCGGCGCCTCAGGCTACTGCATCCGGACTGCGTGTCTGGAGCTCCTGGGTCCCGCCGTCCATCCCTTCCGGGTGCCCGTCTTGGTTGGGGCCTGCTGGGTCTGGTCCCTGCGTCTACTGTGGTGGCTTGGTGCTGCAGGGTATTCCGAGGTGCTGCGAGTCGGCCAGTTGTTGGGGTAGCGACCTTGTGTGTCAGCATGTCTGTGATCTTCTTTTAATTCTTTTTTTATTTATTTATTTATTTTTTTATAGATTTAATTATTTATTTATTTTTCCTTTTTTTAAAATTTTTAAAAAAATATATTTTATTAATATTATTATTATTATTATGTATTTATTTATTTTATTTATTTATTCCCCTACCTCGGGGGGGACTCGGCGGGGCGGTTGCTGGTTGTTCCATCTCCGTCGTTGGGGTCCCTGCGGGTGGGGTGGGTGGTTCCTGTGGCCCCGTGCTGGGTGGTCCTGTGGCGGCTGGCTTGGGTGGGGTGGCCGTGGGCTGGCCTCGCCGCGCTCTCCGGGGGTGGGGGTGGGGCTCGTGGGGGCCCTGTTGCCGGTGGGGCGGGGGCGGTCTTCCCGTCCGGTTGCGGGGGGTCTCCGGGCCCCTCGGGCGGGGCGTCCCGCTTTTCTGTCCGTGTGGGGTGTGGTCTCTCGCTGGCTTGGGGTCTGGCTGCCCCCCGTTTTTCTCGTGCCTTGTCCTCTGCCGGGTGCGTCTGTCTGCGGCCTGCTGCTGGCCCTTGTGGGCGGCACGGTGGGCCAGGCTCTGGGGTTCCTGTCGCTGTCCGGCTTGGCTGCGTGGGGGCGGTGGCCCCTGGTTCCCTGGGCACCACACCTACTGTTTGTGGGATGGGTTCTCGGGGAGGCTGGGGCCGTACTCTGGCTCCCACACACACTGGGAGTCAAATGTATTGTACATGCAAATTCACATATACTCACACACATACATACACACA